>NC_060277.1:34647401-34717401 GCF_021613505.1 Equus quagga
AAAAAAAAAGAAAAAAGAAAAATTTCAATCTGCTTTATCACAATTAAAAAACTTTGCTTTTGAAATCTACTCTTACAAAAATAAAAAGGCAAGTCAGTGAATAAGAAAAATTTGTGAAGCGTATATTTGACAAGGAACTTGTATCAGACAATCAAAAGGAAGTTTTCAACTCAATAAGATTACAACTTAAAACTGGGCAAAATATTTAACAGCACTTCACAAATGAAAATATGAGTGACTAACAAGCATAAGAAAATATGCTCACCAGCATTAGTCATTAGAGAAAGGCAAATTAAAGCTATAATGGCATACTACTTTACACCCATTAGAGGCTAAATTCAAAAAGACTGACAATACCAAGCCTTGGTGAGGATATGGAGCAACTGGAACTCTCTTATACTGCTAATGGGAATTTAACATGGTACAATCACTTGGGAAAATTGTTTCTTAGTTTCATAAAAAGTTAAACATCTACATACTGTATGACCTAGCCATTCCACTAATTGGTATTTTCAAAAACAAATGAAAACATATGTCCATACAAAGTCTTCTGCACAAATATTCATAGCACCTTATTTACAATATTCAAAACTAGAAACAACCCAAATGCCAATCAATAGCTGGGTGTTTATGAAAAATCTCACATTTGCATACAATGGCTACTGAATAATAAAAAGAAAGGGACAATTGATACACACAACAGCATGAATCTACCTTAATTCATTATCTTGGGTGAAAGAAGCTAAGGGGTATATATTCCATGCATCTATTTATAAAAATTCTTAAATGTGCTAACCAAGCTACAGTGATAAAATTTCAAAAAACAAAACAAAGAGCAGAACAATGCTTGTCTGGAGTTATGGGTAGCAGGCACAATGGTGTGCAACAGGGCAATGAGACACACACAATCTATTGTGGATGATGGAAACGTTCTGTATCTAATTTTGGAGGTGATTTCGGGGTGTCAACAATGGAAAATCATAATGGATCAAATTGGACGCACTATATTGTATATAAAGTTGATACAAATTTTAAAAAGGAAATGTCTATATATGTGACGTCTAAAACAATTTCTAACCAACATTTATTTACACACACACAAAGACACAACTACACACTAGTTAGAGCTACATATCCATACTATCACTCAATCAACAACAAATGAGTCTTAAAATGTGGAAAGTATTGAAAGAAAAAATATCTTCACTATTTATGCTCTGAAACTGAGAAGAATGGCACAATCAGACAAGATGAGGCCTCATTAAGGCAGCATGCTGAGAAAGGGCAGCTTATCTTGTCTTCTTCTGATCAACATCAGAATTGTGATTACAGTTATATAATGGTCTCTGTCCAGTCAGATCTCTCTCTTTTTTTAACCATTCTTAATAGATTATGTTAATTCAGAACTGCATAATGTCAGACAAATGGATTTAGATCATGAGAATAAGTAAAAAGTCACACTGTGAAATGAATTATGTACATTTTATTGAGAGTCAACTTAAGCAAATATATCAATTATTATTACAAATAATATATATGTCTGTTAACCAATTCTCATGAAAAAAGAACTTTTAAAAGCATTAATCATTAATGTATTAAACTGTTCTCTTTAATTATTCTGTTGTTTTTACCTAGATCCTGCCTGGTGAGTGAACCACTTACGGGAGAAATCCTCAGGGTTGCAGGCAATACTTTACCCACAGCAGCATAGGCAGGGTAGAAAATCTGAATTTTCTTAGTGTCAAAGAAGTCCCTAGGATGAGAAAAGTCCACGAGTAATGGGAGAATGAGAAAGGACAACAGCAGTCAGTTCTGTGTACCACATGAAAGGTGGGTAAACACAATCAATGGAGTACCCACCCCTTAGAGAATAATCAGTGGGTCACTTTTTTTCTACACAGAGGTCTAACTGCTCATGCAAGGGACCTCACAGGTCAAGGGAAATGCCATACTAGACTGGAGAGCCTGGCTGGTCTTTGTTTTTGCATATTCTTTGTTGTATGCCTTGCTGTGGGTGGCCCCAGTGAATAGGTTCTTCAGGGTAGCCAAATTTTACATAAATTGCAGAAATTTTTTTCATAGCAATTGCTCAAAGTTCAAACCAATTCTTATTCAACTAAAACTTTTGGTTCTCACTATTGTTATTCTTACTTACCTACTGAACATGTCTGATTTGCTTCTTTAGTAGAGATGCCAGAAGAGTCAGCGCAGCTTCTGCCTTTCTCCAAGCTTGGATCAATGGGGATGGGGGTGGGGGGTGGGAAGTAGTGGGCACCAGGAGCCATGGATGTCCCCATAACCAAGAGCGTGCACAAGAAATAAGAATGGAGTGGAGGAGGGTGTCCATAAACCACAGAAAGGAGTACAACTGGCTCATCACAGCAAGAACAAGGCCCATAAACAGGGAGGAGCTGCAATGCAAAGCCATGGGATCAGAGAATATGAGATCAGGTAGCGATTCATTTGAGTACAATCCTAGATCAGTACCTAAAATTGGACCTATCACCTCCTGCCTGATGAGAGAAGATATGTCAACAGTACTGAAGGGCAGGCAGGAGAGACTGAGGTCACAGCAGTGCTGCTCTTCAGTGCACATTTGCTAACTGCCTGTGTAGCCACTGCTTTCTCTTTGCCCAGTGTCCACGTACCCGGCACATCTATGCTCTTTGGTGATGGTGGTAGGAGATGAGAGGTATAGAGACTATTCTGGCTTTTAGCTGAAAAAAGGACAATCTCCAAGTGAATAAGTTTCTGGAAATGCGTCCCCCATGTTACAGGTATAATGAATTCCATGAAACTTCCATGCCGCTTCATCAACCACATTCCACAGCTACAGCAAAGAATAGTTGTATATTTAATTATTTCTTGTCTTCTTTGTGCAGACTTTATAATAACTCTGTGATGCTATGCCAGTGTTAAAATATGCTCCTTAAAAAGTTCTGGAATATTAGTTTTGAAATATGGGAATTTACTGCCTTACCCAAATTTAAAGACAAAGAGTGACTTCTTTTTGACTGATAGTCATTAGTATAATTATGTAGTATGAGGAGCAAATTTTTCTTCTCATTCTTCAGTTTTTCTCTTACCTATAGATATCCCAACTCAAAGCATAAAAAAGAAGCAATAATGAAATAATGGAGTTTGTTTCCAGAGTTGAGTTCTCAACTCTGATTGCTTGACTTAGCCTCTCTGTATCTTCTCTGAACTGGAGGAAATAACATCCAATCTGCCTGCCTCACCGTATTCACAAGGATATCAGAATGCAGAAATGAGCATACTTTGAGAAATTAAAAATTTGAGAATAAGATGAATTAAATAAAATAAAATTTAAAATTGTTAACACTTGGTACATTCAGAAGGGTTCACACTACCTGAAACATTAGTAGGTAAAATCTAGGTATTGATCATGTTTAGCTTATTCTAAAATTACTTGGAAGATAGTATCTATACTCTGATTATTGTTGACATTATTTCTTAAATGTATACTCCCCAAAATGTAACAGTTTATCTCAAGCATGATTATTCTTTACATGGAGAAGAAAATAACTCGTGTTTATTTCATCCATTAAAAATTTTACTAATTTTTAATAAACCATACAACAAAACTGATTTTGAAGGTAAAAATCAAGGTAAATTTAAATAAGAGCCCTGAACTGTGAGAGTTGCCAATTGATACTATTTGGCTGTTATTCCTGCCATTTATATAGTGAGCCAGTCCTATAAAGATCACATCATTCTTGTGTCACTATCTTAGAGGATTGAGACAGACAGAATGATTTAAATCAATATAATTACTGAACTAGGGTTCAAAGAAAGCACATCTTGTGCCTCTCAGGACGTTTTACTCAGTGCATATTTGAGGAAGAAAAGGAGTGTGGTCAGCCTTGCTGACAGGCTAGACTTTGGTTGGCCCTGTAACCACTGTTTTAGTTTTGTCTTTTCTTTGATTAATTTAAGGGGAGAGAGGGAGACAAGGAAGAGGATGAAAGACACTATTTTGTTTTTCTTGTCAACACTTGATTAATTAAGAAGAATTTGGTAGGATTAATATTTTGTGATTAATTTTATTCCATATGATTTTAGTGTTCCTATTATGTCTATATACATTTGAATAAAAGCATCCCATGTAAATCTTCATTCCACTTTCTTCAGCCTTCTACATTGTCCTCCTTTTTCCGCCACCCAAATCAATGTTAATGGTAGCATCATGTGATGGAGACAGCATTGCCCTTGGCCTAGAAGTGTCTGAGTCTGAGTTCTGATGTTACCATGTAATAGATGTGTGATTTTTGGAAAGTCATTTATCCTTTCCAGGTACTAGACAAATAATGTTACATGTGCCAAAGTCAAAGATTACTTCTAGTTTTAAACAGAATTAGCCTATTGTTTTTTAGTCCATCAGCAAATTGTGATGATTCTCTTCTGTAAATACTAACTTCACTCTCATTGTGTCAATTAACACTGTTTATTTTATAGTTTTTGCATGTCTTACGAAATGTTGTTAGAATACAGTTAGAATGTAGTTAAGAGTGCCCATGAAAGGCTTAGCTAAAAGAAAAATTGAAAATTCATTACTTATAGGGAAAAACACTACAGTCATTTAAATTGACACTAAAAATCACTTTATTGAGATGGAAAGGTTGTTGCCTTTTTCAGATATTAAATGTGCATGTATCTGATCAGTGATTTATTATCAAGGAGCTGAGGTTCAATGTACATGATAACATCTTTGTAATAAAGAAAAATTTAGAGACCACATGAGTTATCGAACCCAGCACAGCACATATTTTAGAATCCCAACATTAGCTCACTGATTAATATTTTCTGGAATGCAGCTTAACAAGCATATTTGTGAAGTATCATGTAGCCTTTTGATGTTCCAGGTCAAGAAACTCTCTTAAGTTAGAGATTCTGGGACGTGAAGGCTCTCTGTGTGCCTTGCTTTCAGATTACAGGGCTTTTCTGTAGGTTAAAACTATGCAGTTATCCTGGTAGCTGCAAAAGTAGAACAATACATATCGCAGTAAAATGCTCCAGGTGCATTGTCACTGTCTCCTGGTTGCCTTGCCCTCCCTTCCAGTTAGTTATCACTGGCTTTCTAGAGCTCTTGAACTTGAGAAAGGTTAGACAGCACACCGCTGGAGCAGTTTGTGAGCATCAGCAGATTTAGCTTGTAATTTCATTGATCTATATGGGCTCGCTGTTTGCAAACCAGCTGCTGCTCTGTTTCCCCACAGCTACTGATCTCAGTAGCATTGATTTTTCCCCCCTTACATTAACATAGCATTACTTCTTTAATGGGCAATAAATGACTGGATGTAAATACAATCAGAGCAGCAACAACAAAAGGAAAACGTCAGACTCATTTTTATTTAAGGGATCCTTTCCATTAATATTTGCCATAAAAATTATAACACAAATTACTGACAAAAGTAATGCAATTTTTATTTTAGTGCATTTTGTCTGTTTGTAGATATGTAGTGTCTGCCAAGTGGTCTTCTCTTCCTAATGCATTAGGCAAAGCTATACAATAACAGTGCTTTTATGGATACTGTAAATTTGTACCACTACCTTAGTACAACTAAATTCTATTCATGAAGGAAAGCAGAAAGCAGTACGAAGGTTTACACTTAACTCCACATAGGCTGAAAATGAAAGTATTTCAGATTGTGTCAGGTGGCTAATGGACACCTTTAAGATATTGGTTAATTTCAATAAAATTAGAAAAAGAATTGACTAATCTGTGATATTTAAGAACTTCGTCTATGAAAACATTAAGATATAAACCTTACAAATCTTCTTGATGCACACTTAAAGTGGGTATGTCTGTGTGTGTGTGTGTGTGTGTGTGTGCATGTGTGTAGGGTGATCACTATTTAGACATTTTTTCTCAGAGTTCCTTTCTGGAGTTAAAAACCTATAAATGGTAACCGTGGGAGAGGATATAAAAAGTATGCATTTTAAAGTTCATTATGCATAGATATGCTTTAGGTGGTCAAAGATGCAAAAGGAACTTATTTGGCTTTAGTAACTTTAAAGAAGACAAATGCCGTTAAGTCCAACCAATAATTTCAATTTGAAATAAAAGTCAACAACGTATTTTATTTCATAAATTTTAGAATTCCCACTGATTTCCATCGCTACTGACAATACATAACCAATCTCTCATACCCAACACAATCTCTATTACCAAGTCTATTGTTTCCTTTTTTGTTTGTTTTGAGATGGGCAAAAATATTTTGGCAGCAGCTTTCTCAGAAGCTTTATTCTAGCACTCTGTCAAATATAGTTTTGAATTTTTAAGAAAATGGTACTGAATCTAATGTCTTCCAAAAAATCACCTATTTTTAGCTTTACCTTTAAATATCTCTGTTTACTTCCTCAGTACTTTCCCACCAGTTTCCAAACTTCACTGAAGTTCAGGGACCACTATATTTCAGATAAGTGGAAATAACTATTTTGAGCAATAACTTTTTGTTGATATTTTGTACGTCAGTTTTCTTTTTTTAAAATTCTGTGTTGTAAACAGGTGTTAAGAGTATTGATCTGAAGTCAGATTCACCAGAACCAATGATGGAGATGGAGAAAATATCTAGAGCAACATCTATAGCACATTCCAGTGTCATTCTTACATTTTAGTGGTTTTATTGTTGTTGTATTGTTGTCACTGTTACTTACAAAAACATTTACTCATTTTCACTCTCATATATTTTTCCAAAATTATGTCAGTGTCTATAACTCTCATCAGTAGCCTGATCTGTTCCAGAACCTGAAAACTACAAGTGGCTTTGGCACAACAGTACTTTATCCCTATGATTTTGTCCCAAGACTCACCGTCAAACAATGAACTACTGCTCAGTTTCTGTCATTGCATCTTGGGTAATTCTGCTACCTGGTCACCAACCTGGATACCCTCTTCCTCCGATACTCATCTGTTCTGTTGCACCCAATGTGCCAATGAATTTTAAAATATATAAGTGAATCAAATTCATCTCATTTCTCTCTTGATCACCAAAAGAAAATCAGGAGAGTGGAGCTTCTCTTCTTTCAATCCTAAAATTTCAGATTTAGGAGGGAAAGGAATATTTAGGAAAATGAAATGTCTTTCAGATAATATGTGGAGAAAAGGAATAGACAGAATTTTTTATACAACTACTCTTAGATTTCTATTTTAGAATTTTATAGGATCTATGTCTATTTCTATTATCTTTAAGAAAATTCCAGCCCAAGAAGTAAGGCCATAATTTATGTGGTCTGGTAAAATGTCCAAAAAGCTTCTAATATTTCAAATACAGTAAACTATATTGATTCTATTATTCAACTAATAATACTAATGTATTCAAGATCACACTGAACTGTTTCTGTAACAACTGATTTTCTCTTCAATACTGGACAGATAGGCTTATTTCCAAACTGCAATGCCATAAACATAAAATTATACAGAATCTTTAAAAAAATTAGGCTTTCTGGATTAATCTACTTAGCAAAACTATGTTTATCAGAAACTATTTACTGAGCACTAGCTGGAAGTCAGAAATGACCAAGTCATGTCCCCAGTGTCAGAGAGCTTACAGTCCAGTGAAGGTTAAATACGGGTACACAATTTGCCCAGTTTTTTGTATAAAATTTCCTAGAACTGATGAGACACTTCCTTCATTGTCTGTTGTAGCAAAGACAATGGTCTATGCTTGCCATATGTGGATGCAGAGGAAAGCTGCATCCCCTAGACCCTCCTAGCTACCTGGGGACATGAGCCAACAGAATGTGGGTAGAAAACATGCATCTTACTTCCAGGTCTAATTCCTAAAATATCTCATGCAATCCTCCATAGGACCTCTTTTCCTTTACCTATTGACTGAAAAAATGAAGTGAATCCCTCAGAGAATTCCAGGGAGACCTCAGAGTATGATGGAGCCAAAAGAAAGGAGATTGGGTAAAGAGCTTCCAGGAGAATCTCCTGACTTACAATGGACTCCGACATGAGTGGGATACAACTTTTGCTGTGTTAAGCCTCTGAGATTTTAGGTTTTGTGTTAACTTCTCAAGAACTCTTTATGATCACTATCTCGCTTATTGTTCTGTGTTGTAATACAAAGGCACATGCAAGCTTTGGCAAGGAATGTAGAGCACTGGGTCTCTATACTAACATAGACTCAGAATTTTGCCTTTACAAAGTAGGTTATTTCCTCTTGTGGATTTTTTCTGATCATGTTTTCCTACTAGTTGCTCTGCAAGGGTATCATTCTTCATTGAAAAGCATGTAGCTGTTCTCACTTTAATTTTATGTGGTCTCAAAATTAGATAATCAAGCTTAAAATTATTAGCTACCATTTATATAACACTTACCAAGTACCAGGAAAAACTTTAATCACATGCAAATGTCATTAAAACCCTTTAAGGTAGATATTATCATATCCATTTTATATATGAGGAGAGTTACAGAATTTAAATAAATTAGTAAATTCTAGCACAAGTATTTGACGCTAAGTCTGTGAATGCTCAAACTATTAATTCTCTTACCATAGTTAAGTAGCATCTTTCATTAGAATGCTTCAAATAATAACATGTAACAGTATATTATTGTATGATACTCATACTGACTTCTGAGGGCCCCCCCTTTTTTTTAAGGTATGTTTTATTTCTTGACTTTGTTCTTGACAGGCAAGGTTCCCATGGAGCTAAGTTCCAGAAAGGTGAAATGAATTTTCTTACAGCAGATTAGCAATAATCTCCTACATAATATATATGGGTATGATTTCTTACATATAAAACATTTTTATTATAGAAAATCTTAAACATAAACAAAAGTAAAGAATATACTTGACCCCCATATATCCATCATACAGCTTCAACAATAATCAAATCATGGCCAATCTTGTTTCATACATCCCTCATACCCTCCAGATTTATTCTTAAGCAAATTTCAAAGAATTTCATTTGTAAATGGAAGAATAGATATCTCTAAAAGATAAGAAATCTTAAAATATATATAATTGCAATGCTATTTTCACACATAAAAAAGATTAAAATAATCTGGGTAGGAATTCTCAAAAGATACTATTCACCTATTTGCTAAATAACATACATTGAGTACATGTCGTGTTCCAGGCCTATTGGAACAGCTTTGAGCCCTAGCCAATAAATTTGAACAGCTTTGATTCTATACTCAAATTACATATCTAGTTCTTTTTTTTTCCAGCAGCCTCTAGGCTAGCTGTTATTTAAAAGGGCTTTTTTCTTTGTTTTAATTGTTGTGAATTTTACATCTATGGTATTAAATATTTACACTTTAAATTATTGTCAATACCTTCCTATTATTATAGTTATTTACAACTTGCTTGTTTACAATCTCTGTGTTACTTAGGATGCAACAGAATTAACTTACTCCAAGTTATTAAATTTTTCCATCCTATCAATGTTAATGTTCTAGGAGTGAAAACTAGGGCTTAAAAGATAGCTGTTAATTGCCAGGATTCAATCATCAAGTGCATTAATAGTTCCTAGAAGGCATGGCCTGTCTTTGGAACTGGAAGTCAGGTCCTGATCTGTTTCTGGCATCCTGACTCTGCCTTATATATCGTTTACTGCATATGTGCCTTAGTATCCTGTTGTTAAAAGAGGAATAACAAGATAATAATACACATCCTTGTGTGCCACACAGAAATCTTGTGAGAATTAATACTCAGAAAGGACTTCAGGGATTAGTGAGAAAAGGCACTTTAGAATATAAACACCATGCAATTATTCTTATTACTGTGAGCTAGAAAAATGCTAGGAAGAAATAGCATGATTATTGTGGCATGTATTAAGCCAAATAAGAAAGCAGGCTAGTGGGGAATCCCATCGAAGATAAAAATTACTTTGACCAATCCTTCCTTCCCTCCAGCTACCGAAAGAAATTATTTTTATAGTCATGTTTAAATGGTACCCTAACTTCCTTTCATTTTGCTTAAAATCTGTGATACAGGAATTGTGCTTAAATGAAATTTCCATCAGTTTTTACATATTAAAAAAAGCAAGTGCATTTTAATGCACATATTGAACATTAAATCATTTTTTGCTGTAGGTTATTGCAAGTAAATAGTAATTGTAAAATAGATTCTTTTTGATGAAACAAAATGAAAATAGACTGCTAATGTTCACCTCAGATTTTCTCATCATTTCATTAACAGTTCAGCTAGGAAAGGTGTTTTTATAATGATGGGCAAGAAAATCATACTCATCAATATGCATCCATATTCATATGTTGGTACACTGGAAACTTAAAATAAGGGCACAGAAATATGTGAAATCCATACGCCCCTTAAAATGATTTACAAAAACTACTCTATTTGTTCAAGTATTGTTTCATTCACAATATTCAGACACCCAGCTCATTAAGAAATATAAAAAAATTTAAATAAGAATCAGTTTGCTTTTCCACAGAGTTGTCTTTTCAGAAAACAAGAATTTGACAGACAAAAATTAGGGCAGTAGATTAGATTCCTAGTGGAATGGCTACCAACTTCTGTCCTACTGCTGTGTCAACTGTAAACTCAAACCCTCTCCACTCCCACTGACTCTTTGTATCTTTATAAAATACTTTTCTTTACATTCAACTCTTTTACGTTTCCGCATATGGCTTGCACCAAAACTTAAAGTAATTATGCACTTTAAGACATTGTGAAAGATTCAGCCTGTTTCAAGCAAGAATAATAAAACAGCAATGCCTTGAAAGGACCGTTTCAGTAGGTGCAGACAGGGAGCTGAGAACGCTACTGCCGAGCTTGCACTGCCCCCTATGGTTGCTATCTGACAGTTCCCGAGGAAAAGAAGCTACGTGCTCTGTCCTCTGGGTGTACAGCAGCATCTGAGCACTATGCTTTGAGCTCAGTTCTGAATAAACACCTTACAGCATGAAAGCGTTAATTCAGATGCTAATATTTTGGAAATTTATATATTAAATTTCAACTCTTATTAATGCAATAAATTAACAATATCTTGTTTTATCATTTTAATATATATTGTCAACCTTATACAAAATCTCAAATTATGGTAGTAAAAATTCTTTTAAATAACAAGCATGTTGATAGTTACTTTCAAATATGTAGCTCTCTGAAGAAGACACTCCTTTTTTCTGAACTCCAATTTTACCTCCTGTCAATTTGGTACCATCTAGCACTGAGTTTCAAGTTTAAGTTGTGCACACACCTATTTTTTACTTCCGAACTGGATGGTGAGTTCCATGAAAGCAGAGGATCATGCCTCCTGTCATTGTACATCCACACAGTGTTAGCAGAATGCTGGGCTCAGAGAAGCTACTCTATCAAACCAAGGCTATTGATATGCCCTCTTGAATTTATTTTATTACTAACTGTCTTAGTTTCAGTTCCCTAGAAGCAGAACCTAAGAGAGCAAATTGAATGTGCAAGATGTACTAAGAGCACAACCTTAGGCAGAGCCTGCAAAGGAGGAAGAAAAATAGGAGAGGAAAGAACTTAGCAAAATGTCTCAGGTAATATCTAGCCTTGGCATGATCCTCAACATGTGTGGGATGAAAGTCTGAAGCATAAATTGCACCACAAAGATACCCCTCCTTGAAGCAAGAGAGCCAGCCTGTTGAACCCCCTGGTTTTTGGTCATTAGCTGTGGCCACCTCTCGATGGTGGGAAGTGTGCAACCTCCTGGGTAAGGCAGCAACCTCAGCTGAAGGCAAATCTCCAGAGAAGGGGGCAGTTGTGAGCTGTGAGTAGCCAACATCCCCAGCAGATGAGGGACGAGAAAGAGGTCAGGAAAGGGAATCTAGCTGAGCATCTGCAACACTCACCTGAATGCACTTGTTTCTTACAATCAAATTTACTCCATCCAGGCACAGATTCTCCAGGACTCTGTGGTCACAATTCTTGAGGAAACTTACTAGCTGCTGCAGTTGGTCTTATGGCAAAAACTCATCTCCTTCCTCTATCACCCATTCTATATTTCTATATTCCTCTTTATCTCTAGCACTTCCACTGGCCTCAATGGCTTATCTAGTGGAGTAACACAGAGCCTCATCCCTAAGGGTTGAGCCCCATTACGACACCATGATTAGGAAGGTCATGGTTGCTGCACTTGCTCATTCACAGTTACAAATGAGAATGAGAGGACCCAGAGACACCTCCCCTTCCTTGCCCCAGTGGATCACCTGAGTGCCAAAAGTGTCCTTCCCTGCTTTCAGTAGCCCTGACACTTAAAGATAAGTGTCAATTACTCTTGCTTGTGTTTGCTGGTCTACTGATACCAGCTGCCAAAAACAACCAGGTGGCAGTTGTATCTTTACATTTAATAGGAATTTTACTGTGTCCACAGGTGGGAAGGACCCCCTCTTGAAACCTAGGACCTCTAGACCCACAGAGTTTAAGATTTCAGGGTCAGGAAGAACAAATTTCCCAAGCGGATCAGTGGAAATGATGTTGAGTGGGGCCATTCCTGCTTTCACCCCTTAGTTCCCAAAGCCATTTGTATTAGTTCACTAGGGCTGCCATAACAAAATACAACATCCTAGGTGGCTTGAACAACAGAAATTTACTTCCTCACAGTTCTGGAGTCTGTAAGTTCAAGATCAAGGTGCCAGCAGGGTTAGTTTCTCCTGAGGCCTCTCTCCAAGGCTTGCAGTTGGCCATCTTCTCACTGTGTGCTCACATGGCCTTTTCACTGTGTATATGCATCCCTGGTGTCTCTTCCCCTTCTCAGAAGGACACCAGACCTATTGTATTAGGTTCCCACCCTTTGACCTCATTTAATTGTAATTACCTCTTTGAAGGCTCTATTTCTCAAAACAGTGACATTGGGGGTCAGGGTTTCAATATATGAATGGGGGGGGCATGATTCAGTTCATAACACCATAAATTATACCTGCTTCTGACGCGGTAGCACGTAATGGATGTTGATTTAGAGTATACCACATTGTGAAAAATAGTGCCCTATCCTTTCAAGTTGTCATCTCCAAACTGGCACCTCATCTGCATCTTTGAGGGTCATTCTACTATTCTAATGGTACAGCAGTTCCTGGAGGGTACAGTAGGTGATGAGACCAAGAGTTCTCATGGTCATGTGCCCGCTACTTTACCTTCTTTACAAAAAATAATGGATCTCTTGGTCTGAGATGCTGTTATACAAGATTTGATGCCAGGAAATCAAACACTCCATGAGCTCTTGCAGTATGATGTTGGTCAAACTGCTGTGGGCAAGAAAGGTGAAGCCATATGTGTCAATTCTGGTCAGGATAAATTCTGCCTTTTTCAAGATAGAAAGGGTCCCATGAAATCAAATTGGCATTAAGTGGCTGATTGGTCTCCTTGGGGGATGGTATCATATAGGACACTCAGCATTAATCTCTGTTGCTGACAGATCAGGCATTCAGGAGCAGCAATTGGCTAGATAGGTCTTGGTGAGGCAGAGAACATATTCTTGGGCACATACATAGATTCCATTTCTTCCACCACGGCTCTTTCAGTCATATGCTGATGATGCCATCATTTTCACGGTCAAGGAGAGAGGCTGACTGGTAACAAATGGCCTAGTCATCCTTTCCATTTGGTTGTTTAGTGCTTCTTCTGGAAAGAGTCCACTCTGGTGTGCAATGCAAAGAGCTTCATACTTCCTTTCCACTCCCACAGATTCTTCTACATGGCTCTTCCTAGATATCTTCAACTATGATTTCATAATATTGCTCTTTCCAGATCCCTTGACTAACCACCTAAATTATTTATCACTGTCTATGAATCCATTAATATTATTACTGCAAAACATTTCTCTCTTTACACAATAACCAGGAGCCCTGCCAACTGGTAGGTTTCCCTTCCTTCATAATTGTCTTTCAAAGCCACCTGAGTAGAAGTATAATGCATCAACTATTCATTTTAGGGTTCACCAACATGCCAACTTCTCTGTGAACCAAGCTCAGTCTTTTATCCCCCTCTGTCACCTGGTCACAGAAAACCCATAGGAGGCCTGTCATAGGTTGTGTTCCCTTAGGAGTAAGCTCGGTTAAGGGGTTTAGAACACAGGATGTTTATTAAGGAGTCCCCCTGAGATCAATACTTGTGGAAGGGAAAAGAAGGAACAAAGATTGAAGAGAAGTCAAGCTCTAATGCAGCCTTGGCCAACCCCATGGGGATCTCTATATAAGTATCTCCAGAAGATAGCTAAAATAGCCCTTCAGAGTTATCCTCAGTTGGGCCTAAGTGACCAGGTCTTTATACCTGCATTGATGAGCAGGGGGCATGATCATGGGTGAGGTATCTCTCTGCAGCTGAGGCAATTCCTGAAAGATCTGAAAGCTGAAGCAGATGGAGCATTGAGCACTCCATTGAAGGGGGAGCTGAGAAGTTCATCATGGCGTCCATCCTAAGGCCACTGCTATGAGCTGATGAGAGGTTGCTGGTGCAACAGTGATATGTAACAGGGAGGTCTAGCTACCTTGTTTGTGCAGCTTTCAAGAGTCCATGGACCTGCTTGAACTTACATATCCTGGATGTATCACTTCTATCTTATAATGGATTGATGCTGGGCCCATCCTACCCAATCTTATGACTTGGTAGTCTGAAATTATCCAGCTCATGATGAGAAAGTCTGGCTGGATGGTCACTTGATATCCCATTGTCAGATGCTTCAGCTCTACCAAGGCCCACTAACATGCCAGGATCTGTTTGTAGAGTGGTATATAGTTCTCTGCTGTATATGGCATGTCCTTGCTCCAGAAATTCAGTAATCTATGTTGCAACTCTTCTATTGGGGCTTGACAGAGTCTCCATACAGCATGGTTTTCTACCATAAATACCTCTAGGAATTTAGGAAGTATGTATGATGTATTTATCAGGTATGTTTGAGGTCTGCCTAGCCATATATCCTAGTAGCAGGCTACTTGAACCGCAGGTGGACCACCTACAGAGTCATTTCTTGCTCTAGGCCTCTCTCAAATCTAGTGGCTTCTAGGTCATATGATAAATGAGTCAGAGCAGTACTCCCAATTACAGAATGGTCTGTCTCTAAAACCTGAGGAGGTCTGCCAAGAGATAGACCATCTTAGCAGATGAAGGTACAATGTGCAATAGCTTGTCCATTACTTTTGAGGGGATGTCTTGTAATGACATAGACCCCTGGACCACTCCTGTATAAAAACAAATGCACCATTGAGACAGCTTCTGAATATTTGTAGAGTCTATTTCCCACCCTGTTTTTCTTTGGCAGAGATGTGCTTGCATGCCCTAGGCGATGGAACTGCCATCCCCTCAAATCATACCATTAATGAAGGTCCCTAAATATTTGTGAGGTTTATCTCCCACCCTCTGGGGCACACATGTTTAACCAAGGAATTCATAGTTGCCACTTCTTCTTCAACAATATAGTGGACCGCTATGATATTCTGCAGGATATACAGATGATCCATGCCCCATTGAAATATATTATGAGACAAGAAATTTAACATAACTCCAAGGAGAGACAATAAGTGTGTATTATTGTCTGTTCCTTGTGAATTTAACTGTTTCTGATCCTCTTTTTTTATGCATGTAGAAAAGAATAAATTCCAAATCTCAATAGCTACATACCACATATCCAAAGCTCTGTTAATCTGCTCAACTAAAGATACATCTAACACAGCTGCCACAATGGAATTGCATTTGGTTAAGTTTGTGGTTAACCCATTGTCATCTTTCATGATACATCTGGTTTCTGCATGGGTTAGACTGATGAATTAAAGGAAGATATAATAGTACCACAATCCTTACAACCTTTAAGGCTTTGAGGACAGCACTAATCTCTTCCATTCCCCTGTGGATACAGCATTGTTTCTAATTTACTATCTTGGCTGAGGAGGGTTTAATGGGGCAGTTTCAGGGGTTTCTCCCTTCACTGCAGTGGCTCTTATTGAGCTAGTCAAGGAGCCATAAGAGAGTTCTGCCAACTTGCTAAGTATGTCCATTATGATTATACGCTCTCAAACTAAAGACACTGAGTCGCAAGTGAATCTGTAGAACCCATGGATCCACTGTGAGACAGACCTAGGCCAGGGATCCGTTATTAACAGTTGCCATATGCCCTTTTACTGGCAGGGAGGCTACGATAGTGTTTTGGCCCCTTGGGACTCAGCATCAACTTGGATAGTGTATCCAAAAGACCTAAAAAAGATCCAGATAGTCCCCTTTTCTCAGAATATAGTTACCCAACTAAATGGCTGCATGTCTCTTTGGGGAAAAAACTGCAGAAACATTGTATACAATTGTCATAAGTTAAAAGTGCCTTCCTTATGGAAGGGAAGCTGACTTCTCCTTAAGCTGATGAATTCCAAGTCTAATAACTGTACAGGTCTGGAAACTTGGCAAAGGATCATAACTCTCCATAGGGGTGGCTTATTTCAGCCTTCTATGTATTCAATCTTGATCTTATCTGATTTTAGATAGACAGATGATAAATGATAGGTAGACAGATAACACTATTCTATATTTTGACTACATAGAGGATAATGAGTATTTACTCAATATGTAGAATAGTTCTACCTGTCTATCCATCTATCTGTCCATCTATCTATCTATCTATCTATCTGTCTATCTATCTATGGAGCCTAATCCTGTTACAATGCTTCTTCTACAACCTACAAAGTATAGGCTCAGCCTACAAAGTATAGCCACTATGGGCTCTTATTTATTTATTTTTTTTCTGGTGAGGAAGATTGGCCCTGAGCTAACATCTGTTGCCAATCTTCCTCTATTTTGTGTATGTGAGATGCCACCACAGCATGGCTTGATGAGCAGTACATAGGTCCATGCCCAGACTCTGAACCCACAAACCACAGGCCGCCAAAGCAGAGCATGGGGACTTAACCACTATACCACCAGGCTGGCCTCACTATGGACTTTTAAATGAAGCTTGTGCCCCCTCCATAAATGGACTATACTCTAGGCTCTTCCAAGAAACAAAATCAGGAGATGGGTCGTCAGGATTTATATAGTAAATCCTTTCCAGAATGCCCACTTTTCCAAGGCTTTGATCACCTCCACCAATTGGCCACAGCAGTCTGGCATTTCTACTACAGTAAATCTAAACCACTGATTTTCAAGCTTCCAAGGACCTTCCAAGCAATGTATAAGACCCATTTCCATGGTGTTAAGTTAGGTATCATAGGAGGGTGCCCCCATTTGACATACTCTGTCTTATTCAGCTTTATATTCCATTCCACCACCCTATCCAACACTTTTAGAACCCACTCTCAGGAATACTTTTCTAGTTAGTGCTGTACTTGTTAGTCATTCCTGCAACTCTATTGGTATATAATACATCCCTTCCCTTAGCAGGCTCGGTAATTTACCAGTCAGGGTTATGCTGAGATATGATCTTAGTTGTTGATTTTGCGGCCAAGAGGGGAAGATCAGAGGGGGTTAGCATTATTTTGTAAGGCATCTGCCTCATTTGAGTATTCTGCATAATCTTTTATCAGGAGGTAGGGGAGGCTCTATCTTTTGACAAAGGTTATTGGACCACCTGTACAAGCCTAGAAGTTTCAGTGGAATCCAGGAGTCCAAGGTTTGCATGTATATATATCCAGATAAACCTATCCCAAGTTACCAAGCCACTTTCTTTACCTTTCAGGTCAAGACTTTCCAAGGCTGAGAATTAAGCTTTCTCTTGAGGTCTGTGACTTTTATAATTAAGTCCTATGCCTGGTCTTCAGTTCTATCTGCCCTCCAGCTACAGGAGCCAAAGAGGCCCTCTGACTCTCATACTTGGCTTTAAATTGGTGATTGATTGCCCTGGGCCTGTTATTTCATCTCTTCAAAGCACCAGTGGCTCAGAAATAACTTCTCAATTCCACAGTCTTTATAATTTATATTTCTCTTGTATCTTTCAAATGCCAGAGATATTGCACGAGCCAATGCATCTCCTTTTGCCCTATCCTATCCCAGTTGACCTCAATGGCAGCCTTAGCAATTGCACTGTGGCTGCATGCCAGAGCTATGGAAACTCCACCTACCACCAGTGAAGAGGTATTTGTTGCAAGCTAATCCTCAAATTTCTAACTGAAGGACCCCATTCTTGGAGTCTGCTTCCTAAGACTACTTTCTGTAACATCTTAGTTCAGTTTCCCCAGAAACAGAGCCCAATCCAGAATTCCAGATGCTTTATTGAGGAAGATCTCTTCAAGAATACCTTGGAGCTGGTCCAGTGGCATAGTAAAGTTCGTGTGCTCTGCTTCAGTAGCCCTGGGTTTGCAGGTTTGGATCCTGGGCACGGACTTACACACCACTCATCAAGTCATTCTGTGGCCGAGTCCCACATACAAAGAAGAGGAAATTTGGCACAGAGGTAAGTTCTGTGACAATCTTCCTCAAGAAAAAAGAGGAAGATTAACAATAGATGCTAGCTCAGGGCCAATCTTCCTTACCAAAAAAAAAGAAAAAGAAGAAAAAGAATATGTATAAGGCTGGGAGTGAAGCAACATAAGGAAGGAGAAAGAGCTGATCAAGAATATAGTCCCAGGCAAAGTCTAGCTGTGACTTGATCCATGGAGATTGCAATGAGTTTGGAATATAAATCTCACCACAGTGTTGTCTCCTCTTGAGGCAAGGAAGCTAGACTTCTGTATCCCTGTATCAGTCAGACATAGTCTACATGCCGTCCTCAAATCGAGCAAAGGAGTTCCACAGCCTCCCTGGGTTCTCAGGGTGAGGGAGGTGGGGACATAGGAGGCTGGGGAAGTGGGGTGGGAGCTGTGATACATTTGTGGCCAACACTGCCAGTAGCGTTGGACCTAGGCAATCTAGGCAAGGCACCACAGCTTCTACTAAGCTAGAAAAATTATAGACTTGGCATCAGGAACAACTTTTAATTAATGATCACAGATAGTTTTGTTTTTTTTTAAATAAGTTAATTCAAGATGTTTGGGCATAGAAAAAGGTATTACAAATACAAATGTTGACAAAATCAAAAATCTATGAAGAAGTTGCATAAGATCATATAGAGGAATTAGAATACCTGTGTGAGGAAACTCATAAAACGACATTTAACTAAGGACTAGAAGTTGGCACCACACAGTACTCAGCTGGAGAGGACATACAGGACAAATTCATTTGGCTGCTAGCACAACTCCCTTCTTGTCTCCTTTGGGTGTGGCTGTCAGCCAGCAGCAACTCAAATTCTATCCAAACATAGGTGAGGAACTTACAAAGTAAACAAGTCAGAAAGTCAGCTCTTAAAAAATTAATTATAACATCATTTGTTTCATCCTGGATGACAGATAAAGAAGAGCTTCTTTTGAATCCATTCGTCTTTAGTATCTAAAAGAGCAAAAGACCATAACATCACAATTCTATCCACAGGGTAATTCAACTACTGAATCTGTTCTACTGAAAACTGAAATCAAGAAAGTATGTCTTCAATATATTATTACCTTTTCCTTATGCACATTTACCTCCCTGGTTAGTATCCCACTCCTTACACCAAACCAGAGTTTGGCATGAACAAAGAGTCTAAGGCCTCCATTGGTAACATCCCACCAAGCCAGTATTCCTAACAACGACATTAGATATTTACATCTTCTTTTTCCCCACTAAATCTTAAAGGACCACTGTCCCATTTCAATAATGATTTGAGTCTATACATTCCCTATAAAATTCCATGGACATGACGAAAAAAGAGAAAAGAAAATTAAAAAACAAAAACAAAAATGTGGCATTGATGAAACGCAGAAGCCATCAATGGTCAAGAAACACTAATTTTTTTCTGGAAGTTGTGAAAGAGAATGACCTAGATTAAAGGAAAAGCTGATTGGTATTGATTAGCCTATTACTTAGGTTATTAGCAAAGGAGAAGAGGTCAGCCCATAAACTGAGTGATTAGGTTTCCCCAACAGGACTCAGGAAATCCTCGAATTCTGCACAGAAGAACATAAAGCAAAGATATCTCTTAGATTGAGTCCACTTCCCAGAAGGGCTGGCCACTGCTTATTTTTTTACTACATCTAGTGGACAGTGTGTACTAAGTGAAGTTTGTATTTTACAATGGTGTTCTTCAACAAAGTCACGGGGGTGAGTAAAAGGGGGAAGAGGAGTTTGCAACATCTCAGCTAACTTTAGCCTGTCTCAATAAATCCAAAAGGAAAGAAAAAAAATAAGAAGACTAGGTGAAATGTGAATTCCTCTAACACACTAACCACTGTTTTTTGCCCTCTTTCCTCCTTTCCTACTGGCAACTGCACATTTGAACTGTTTTGGACAGCCCTAAGTTCCCACAAGCAGGAAGTGGGGAAGAGAGTGCGCTGGTGTAGAACAAATCAAAGGACTTTGGCAACCCCGCTAGAGGCCACAGGACAGTGAGCTCCAGCTTTCCCCCCCAGGCTTCATGCGGGTCAGAGTCTTCCAAGATTTCAGAGTAAAATCCATGACTGGATCCTTGAGCTGCTGTGGATGGATCTCACCTGCTGCGCTTCCTCTATGGTGAATGCCCCTCCCTACTCAAAGTCCACTCCCTACACCAGGACAGAGTCAGCCCCGGACATCACAGTAATGTTTATAAAACAGTGAAATAGAAACAGCTTGAAGACCATCACTAAATAATTATTCAAATAAGGAATACTGAGCACCTGTTAAAAGAGATAAGTTAGATTCAAATTAAGATGAAAAAATTGCTAAGGCATTGAGAAAAAATAGTTATAGAAGAATCTTTACAGCACAGTTACACTTTTATTTAAAAATTTCAGCATGCTTAAGTAGATATAACGTATAATATGGACATAGTATAGAATGCAGGCATAGAACGATATCTGAAAGAACATGTAACAAAATGTACATAGTCATTATATATTAGTGTGAAGATTATAGGCAATATTTTTGCTCTTTATGTTTTTGTTTATGGTCTAAATACTTACTTTTCTAATCAGAAAGAAATCAATATAAATGTTTCCATTTACAGTGGTAGCTTACTATGTGGAATTGATAAAAATGCTCATGTTCCATGGCTGTGTATGTGTATCCTCTCTTCATTATGTGTTCTTTTTTCTGTTATCTTAATAATACCTTATAGAAGTTGAAAATCCAATAGAAAGAAATTCTGACCATTAGGCATAACAGAATTTTGCTTCACCCTTGAAATAAATGGCTCTTCATTCAGGCTATATATTGCTGTAGTCTTGGCAAAGCTACAACATCCAAGGACAACTTTAGTGTGATGGTCTTCTTTCTTTTATGTGACTGTGTTAAAGCAATTTATATCTTTCCAGTTTGGTTATTTACATAGCATAAACTTCAGATATCTATTTCCGGTAATGGTGGATTAAAACCTTCCTTCTAGAACTCCTGCTAAAGACACTAGAAAACTGAATAAATATAAGAAAAGCAGAATCAATCTTCAAATATTTGAATGTGTTAGAAAGCTAGCAAGGGAATGAGGGCCAAGATCTGAGAGAAGGTGAAACCTAGACAGGTAAGCTTGGCAATTGAGGCCACTTTTTTCCTAGGGACATCTGCTCTTCCTGAAAAGTTGGCTCAAAGTCTGAGGAAATGAGAAGCTCTTGTCATAGGAGTCAGGGCAAACTGCAAGCACCTTTCTCAGGGACTGATATTCAATTTTAAATCATCTTGATCCTTGAGCTTGAGTTGAGGTGATCCCAGATTGCTAGTTTCTCTGACTGCTTGACAGAAGCAAAGGTAAATCCTCTCTGGAGAAAGATAGTCTCATCCTGTGCTTCAGATAACTTTTATAAATTTTCATCTGGGATCATTTTCTTTAAACCTGAAGGGCATCCTTTGGTATTTCTGTAGTATGAATCTGCTGATGACAAAGTCTTTCAGTTTTTGCTTAATTGAAAGTAACTTCATTTCACCTTCATTTCTGAAGGATGTTTTTCCCCTGGAATAGAATTCTAGGCTGCTAGTAATTTTCTTTCAGTGTCTTAAAGATGTAATTCCATTGTCTTTTGGTTTCCATTGTTTACACTGTGTCATCACCAATTCTTAAATTTCAGATGTCTTGAACTCCAAACTCCATCCCATTAGTCTAAGTAAGTCAATAATAAATGGATTAGACAGACTTCTACAATAGGTCTCCATTCAATGTCTGCACTTCCTCCGCATCCACTCACCCATCAGTCCACTGCAGTGTGCTTCTATCCCCAATGTTCTTCTGGAATTATTCTCATTAAGAACAATGGCATCTTTGTTGCTCATTCATAGGACACACAATAATATTATTTTATTGTTTCCTCAGAAGTATTGCCCACAGTCAATGACATTTTCCTTTACACTAGATTCTCCTACAAGCACACTCTCTTGGTTTTCCTCATCTGTCTGAGCATTCCTTCTTCGTCACATTTTCAATCTCCTCTTCCCCGTGTAGCCTATACTTTGACCACGTTGACAAGTCCTTTGGTTCCTCAATGCCACATAATCTTCTGGCTCTTCATGCCAGTGTCTCCTTGCCTAAAATAGCCACTCCTTCTATCCTGGCTACTTCTTTGTCAAGCTAAGTTATATTCATCTTGGTTCTCAATTTAAATGCCATTTCCTCTGGAAAAAAATTTCCTATACTCTCAACTCTAAGTTAGGAGCTCCCATTTTTCGCTATCAACAACATAGTTGTAACAGTTATATTTCACCATCAGTAATTTATTTAATTATATTATTTTTTGCTAGGATTATCAGCTCTAGGAGGATAGGGACATCTTTTTGTTCACTATTGAGTCTCCAAGGTCTAGCACATTGTCTAGCCTCCACTAGGCACTTAATAAATATTTATAGAGTGAATAAATCTGACCTATTCTCTCCTCTACATGCACCATGCCAGTCCCCCTATTCAGCTTCCATTACTGAATTTCTGCAAATGTATCTCCATATCTCTCTCCTGTCTCACTTATATCTTAACCTATACACTGCTTTCAGATTAACGCATTCTATTTGGCCTCTAAATATTATTATTCCCCCTCCCTTTCCACCAAGCACATATTCCTGGGTAATCTCATTCAATAACCATACATAAATTTACTAATGCACCTCCAAATATATACATACATGTGTACATGTATGTATATCTATACACACACCTTCAAATACAATATGTTGTAGCTACATACTTATTAAATATTGAGACTCACAGCCTTAAAAATAACATGTATGCATGTAGAAATATGGATGGTAATGAGTTAAATTGTGGGCAACATGACATAGTTACATACGTGTAGCATAAATGTGCATTGGTTATATTTGCAACATTTGTTACATAAACTGGTCTGTTATTTTAACATAATGACCACAACGTAACTCAGTATCTTCCAGATTTCTAAGTGCCTGCCTGTTATCTTCGATCTTATGAGTCTCAACTTCCTCATCATTAGAACTTGGGTAATGATACTACTTCCCATTTTAATTATGAAATATTTTAGTCCCTTTCTTTGCTCTTAATTTAAATATTCCACAGACAGATCTTGGTCTTACTGTCAAATACGTAACTCATTAATTTGACCACAACACCAAATTTTCCCCGTTTCTCATAAATTGTTTTTTACAAATTGTCATAGACTGAATTGTATTCCCCCCAAATTCATGTGTTGATGCCCTAACTCCCATTGTGACTGTATTTGGAGACAGGGCCTTTAAAGAGGCAATTAATGTTAAATGGGGTCATAAGGGTGGGGACCTAATCTAATAGGACTGGTGCAGGGATGCACGTGCACAGAGGGAAGGCCATGTGAGGATACACTGAGAAGCCAGCCATCTGCAAGCCAAGGAGAGAGGCCTCAAGAGAAACTAATTCTGCTGGCACCTTGAGCTTGTACTTCCAGACTCCAGAACTCTGAAGAAATACATTTCTGTTGTTCAAGCCACCCAGTCTACAGTATTCTGTTACGGCAGCCCAAGTAGACTAATACAATCACCCTCCATGTCACCAAACCAATCTCAAATCAGTCTGGACAGGTCCTTCTCCCTTAACTCTTATAACCAGATTCAAGCAAGATTCTTATCAATATCTTCCTTCTAAATATGGCTCAGTTTTGCATTTTTGTCTTTATCCTTCCCCACTTTACCTACCTAGGTCCAAGTTTCTTTATCTATCCATTTCTCCCAACTTTTCTCTTTTGTCTCCAGTCTTGATACCCTTTATTCTGAACTCAACCTGATACCTAAATCATCTTCCTACAAGGCAAAGGTGAGTGATTCACTTCCCTCTCATAAGCCTCTAATCTCCATGAGCTACACAAGACAAAGGACAAACGCCTTATTTTGGCATATGTTGTCCTTTGGAATTGGGCCCAACTGAATTGTCCAGTCTTTTCTCCATTAATGTTTCTCCAGGTTCCAGCCACATAAAAAAGGCCATAGCTTAGCCAGTCTTTCTGTCTTGGACGAAAACATTTGCTTATTTCACTCTTGACTCAGTGAATCCTTTCCAACATACCTGGACAGAATAAGCTCCTCCCTTACTGTGTTATCATCACCGTTTTCTCTTTTACATATAACCTTATTACACGTTCATAAAATACAGTGAGTACGTTTACATGGCTATCTCACTAAACTATGAATCTTCTGAGAATAAGAATAGCATGTATTTCATATTCATATTATGCATACTTAACATTGGGCCCTACCACAGTATTTGACAGACAAGAGTTTCATAAATGAATGGATAAAATAATAAATTAATGGTATTGAAGCACAAGTCAAATTTCCAGCTTATAAGTCTTTAAAAAAATTCTGTTGTCATGGAATAAAGTTTGGACTTCTCATTCAAGTATTCAAGATACTTTGTTCTAGACAAAACCAATGTTTTTCCACCTTCATGGCTCTATTTACAGCCTTCCCACATTTAGTCCCAAATCAAATATTACCTCCCACAAGCTAGAAATAACATCGTTTAATTTTGCCTTCTTAATAGAATGGCTTTCTGTCTAATAATATTTATTAGTGTACTCTATCATTTCTTTTAGACTTTAAGATTTTTAAAGTAAAAATCCATATTTGATTCATCTTCAAAGATTTAATGCTTAGTCCTGTTCATAACGTAGACACTTTGTAAAAACATTGTGACATCCACTTTGTGAGTATTTGTTGAGTATCAGTTATTTTCCAATATTTTGTTCATGAGTCTTATCATAAAAAGGAAAGTTCTGTGGATACATTCACATTATGTATATTTAATTATTTATAAATGAAAACATGTACTAATATACTAATATATTATGTGGATCATAATACTTTCATAACAATTAAAAACCTAAAAAACTATATAAATGGAAGTTCTTTGATTTTTTTCCTGCAACTCAAAGAATCTGCTATGTACTTTTGGTGGGGGAAGGCCTTCTTTGGAGACCACTAAGACGTAATTATTTTCATTAAATTATAACACAAGAATTACTAATAACCTGTACTGGTACTGCTTTGGTCATCTAGGGTTGTTGAGAAATGAGCATTTAGCATAGATTATTTCCTATGTAATGGAAGTTTAACCCCTTATAGGCAGGAAAAGAATCTGGCCAGCTGTCAAGTTGTTCATTGAATGTCATCACATGTCAAACACTGTGACATACCCTTTGTGCCCATAATCTCATTTAATCCTAAAAACAATCCTATGAAGTACATATTTTTATGCCTATCTTACAGATAAGAACACAGATTTTCAGAAGATTAAAATGTTCACGACAGTCACAGACTGGACCCTGGATTTGAGTCCACGTTTGTCGAAGCATAAGCCTATATATAGCCTTCCCTAATACACCCAGTTACAGCAACATGTTTAAAAATTTTAACGTGTTTTTTAATATACAAATTCATTTTAAAATAATCAAGCATTTCCCTTTTTATTTTCAAATTCATGGACTGAACCTCTCTCAATATCGTCCTTACCCTGGTCCTCTGGCCCGCGCTGTGACAGTCCACACAGGCATGGAGGTTGAGGAAAGAGAGGAGTCATAGCTCACAGACACTGACCCCAGCAGTATAAGAGTATCCTGAAACCCTTTCACTGGTGAAAGTTCATGTTGTCAATTCAGTTTCACATCATCTGCCCCATTGTCTTATAGGTAAAATAAAGCATGTGCAGATGCAACACTTCCTTTCCACAAAATTAATTTCTGAATCAAAAATTAAAGCAGGAAAAAAGAGGATAATTTTACCTTCTTGAAAATTATATTGCTGTAATTTTTTTATCAATGTCTATTGAGTCTTAGGCATCAGTTAAAACGGGTTATGTTATTTTTGCCTATATAAACTAATAAAAATAGTCATCCCCTTTTTAGTTTTCACTCCCTCTTCTAGGCTACTTACTCCAGATATCATGATGGCACACTTTACCATGGTCACAAAAATGTAGTGCAATATCTTAAAGAACTTTATCATTAGAACATAATACTTCAGAAAATGTAATATTAAGTTGAAATTTTCTTTAAATTATTCTTAAAGACCTACTTTTTAGCAAAATTTTAGGCAGAAGTAGCATTAAATTTAAATGCAAATCTTTAGAACTGCAATGATATTTAAAAGTCTAGTAAAAATTTTTCAAGAAATATGTTCTGAAAATATACTAGAATAAGAAAGAAAGAAATATAAATAAATATAATCTCACATTAGAACTGTGCAAGTGTCTAGCCAATGAACATTATGACTATCCTCAGATAGGTTTATGATAATAAAATGATTTTTCACTGAGAATAACAGTAGTGGTAGAATCAGACAGAAAGAAAACATTAGTCATATATTTGGTTGCATTCATTTCTGACATTCTATTGAAATGGTGAAATTAGCCTGCTAGACATCCTCTCTTCAGATTCAGGACATTTCATTCTCTGGCACTTGCTGTGATAAATTTTGGCAAATAATGGCAAATCAGGTGAGTTTCAACACTATCGAACGCTTGTTTAAATTATGTTCATGAAAAATTCTCTGAAATCTCAAGAATTGTTCTGTAGCTTTATAATTTTCCATATTTTATACTAATGTTTGCTTCTTGTTGATGCTATATTTCAAATGCTCTTCAGAAATTTCAGAGAAGTTTGCTTTTACGTGTTTGCTTAAAATGTTTTGCATTAATTAGTACTTGGAAGGGACTGTTTGCTGTCTCCTCATATCTATTCTTCCCTCTTCTAGGAAGAGAATCCCCAAGTTTGAGCTGGGCACACAAATACAACGTCCTGGGTTTGTCTGCAAGGGACAGGTGTGCCATACACTTTCATTTTTTCCCTCCCACCAGCAGAAAAGGTGGTGAACCCGTGGAAAAGAGACACAAAGAGGTGGCAGATGGAAGGAACTTCAGGTCCTGACACTGTGAGACTTGATCCTGGCCAGAGACCAATTCCTCTACTTATATGAAAGAATAAACTTCATCCTTCTCAAGCCACTCTATTGGGGGTTTCTTGTTACAGAACCCTTTTTTTTGTCCTTAAAATTATTGGTAGAGATAGAAGCTGATTTTTAACTGAGAACCAGTTTTATTAGAACACAAGCCCCTAGTAGGTAAGGGATCAGTAGATTTTTTTACTTTACAATAGAGAAGAAATGGAAGAAAATTGAGCTGCTACATTCATACATGCATTCTAAAATTTGCTCATTAAACAAATGTAATTTGATATAAAAAATATCAGGTGTCTTGCCATGAGTTGCAATGTAGAGGTGAATAAGAGATAGTCACTGTCCTTAGGCATATTATTCTCTAGTTGAGAGGACACACAAATTGTCAAGTATTAACTCATTCTTTCATTCACTTGTTCACTCATCCAAATGGCAATGTGGGCACACTGCATTATGGGAGTATGGAGTAAACGTAGCCTAATTCACTCCGGTGGGTGAAAAGGGTCTTGTTTTAGGATATAGTGCCAGGAGTGAATTTTGGAATATGAGAAAGAATTAGTCAGGAAGGAATATGAGGCAGAAGCAAAGAGCATTTGGCAGAGGAAGCATGGCCATTTGCATTCCTTTGGGGTTTGGTCTAGTTGGTCTATATAGATTGTGTCTATAAGCAAAAACAGTCAGAAATGAAGCTATTAAAGTCAATAAATGGAGATTATGAATGACTAACTATGCCATTTTAGAGAATCTGGTTTTAACTACTGAAGGTTTTTATCTAGACAGTCACAAGTTCACAAGTTCATAATTGGTGAAGAAAGTAAGATAAGAACTGAAAAGTCTCTATTACACCAAGAGATTAAGTATAATGTGCGCGGATGGGGAGGATGGCGGGGGTAAGCAGGAGGGCATCACAAAACCAGATTGCCATGGGCTATTAGTTGAGGAGTAGATGGGCACAAAAATGAAGATGAGAATAGACTCGCATTTCAGGACACTTGGCTGTGGAGAAAGGAGGGAGGAACTGGTAACTGAGGGAGACCATTTATGGGGTAGAAATCAGCGTAAGGTCTCAAATTTGCCTGTTTGGGCAGCACAACCCACTTGTGCCATTCAGTCTTTCACTGAAATAAACTTGGTATTCTCATCAGAGGATGGATTCTGTAACACAGCTTGGGTCTGCTGTTATGAATATGTTTTACACAGAACATCCAGTCAAAAACTGCAAACCTTTCCTCGCAATTATGTATTACGGCTTGCCTTGGTATTACAAGGAATTGCTTCCATACTGGCAGACAAGCCTCTAGAATGGTGCTACTGGAATATAGTAATAATCCAGGAGGTTATTGAGATTCATATGACCTGGCTTGACCCTTCACTGCCGAGTTGTGCTATTGTAATGTATTTCTAGCACAGCACAGCAGCTGGATGCTTAGGAGACAACAAATCTGAGTAGCTACTTCCTTTTGACTCCTCTTTTCCCCTACTCTCCTCAGCTGTCAGTAAACTATGGCCTACAAGTGAAATCCAGCCTACAGCCTGTTTTGGTAATGGTCCTAAGCTAAGAAAGGTTTTTACATTTTCAAAAGACTGGAACAGCAACAACAAAAATATGCCTCAGAGATTTCTGTGGCCCTCGAAGTCTGAAATATTTACTATCTGGTCATTTGCAAAAAGAACTCTATCAACTCATGCCCTAGAAAATGGTATAGAGTTATCCTACTCCTTTTGACTTCTGCCTTTTCCTTTAACCATCTCTGTCCTCTGCTTTTAAGAGGACTTATTGCTTAATAGTCTCCATTTCTAATCCCTGTCACTTTATTGACTGCTATTCAATTCTTGTCTTTCCTATATCACTTGCCTTCCATCTCCTTTCCCTGTTGTGTCTTCTGACATTCTTGACCTCAATATACAGGAGCTTGGCCTTTAATAACTGATACAAAAATGTATTTCTTGCTAGGTGACTAATTACAAAGTGTCATATATGTAATCTTCAAGTATTCATCTTAATTTTTGCTGCTTCTTCCGGTCAAAAGAACAACAAACAAAAGAAAGCTAAAATGGTTTTCCCCTTATTTCATGCCCTCCTTCTTTACCCAGCTACCTTCCTGCATTCCTTTTTCTTAATTTCATTCTTTTTCTCTTTGACTTTCATGATCCTAATGAGCTCTAGTCCACACACTTGTTACTGATTATCTCACCTCCAGGTAATTGAAGCAATCCTCAGTTTTTTTCTGCTTGAGATTCTTTCCTCGTTTAAAATTTCAAATGTAGTCATATACACATCTTAGAGTTTTCTAAATTATGTTTCACTTTAAAGATGAAATGGAGCTACAAAAAAAGTGAACTGGACATTTTCCAACATGAGTTTTCTGTTCTTTTCAGATAGTAGTCTTGGTCACTGCCATTGATCAACATAAAAATGACCTACCTCAACAGTTTCCCACTTTTCCCCTCATTATGTCCATGAAAATGATGCAATGCTCTTAAACTTTTCCTCATTTTACAACATTGACCCTCTACAACACAATGTAATTTACAGACCCATGAGGAGTGAAGTGTGGATATAACAAGGTCTCCAATTTCTCTCTGATATTATCACCAAGTCATCCTCACGTTCCAAATATTTCTTTTCAAAATCTTCAAAGCTATCTACTCCAACTTTTTTCTTTTTGCTTATTTACACTCAAAAAAATATGTGTGCTTTCCTCAGATCTTTCCATTATTAAAATCTTGTATAAACGGCAGGGCAACGTGGTCCTAAAAAGTCCAACACTATAAGCATTATGAAAAAAAGTTTGTTGTACAATGTTCTAACATCCAATTATCCATAGACAAAGAGCAGTTCTCTCATTATTGATGTAATGTAGACTACACTCTGGTCATGCACAAACAAGAACTTCAAGCCTGAATGGCAACAATATTTCTATGTAATGAATCTGTTTACACACACCAAATTTAAATGTCTTCGGTTTTTTACTGGTATCATTTATAGACTAAATCAAACCCTAAGGATGTAATCAAATTCAAAGGATTAGTGCTCATTAATAAGCTGGCAGTAATATTTCATCAAAAGTTTACTAAGTCTCTCTCTGCAAAACCAGTAGATAAACGCAGGCAGTGCATAAAAGTGTCTGTCTACTGCATTAAAACATGACGAAAATAATATTTCTTAACATTGCCAAAGAACCATCTATTTCTGAAGATCATACCAGTTCCCATTGCATAGGCCAGTAAGGGTCATTAAACACCAATGGGTCTCTGAGTCCTTCTTCAGAGTCAATGACATTGTAGACTTCACTCGGGATCTCATTTTCCTTCACACAAGGTCTGCAGGGCAAAGAAGGCAAATGAACTATGAAAAACATAATCACTGCTTTTACTGTTGCTTTTTTTGTCATAAAAATTCCATTTATTTAAATTCCATTAAAAAGCACATTTGGCTGCCGAGAGCATAAATATACACTTTTATTATACTTAGCATTTTTCATTTTCAAAAAAAATTCTGACATTTGTTTAGATAAAAATGTTAAAATATTTTCAAACTACCTGTTTTAGCTAACCACTTTCTACGTGTTTGATGCAGACAATAAATGCTGGAAAAACAAGCAATTTGGAATACAATTCAAAAGCTTTGTATATATTTCCCATTAGAAGTTATCAGCTTACACTGATCATTATCCTTACTATGTTATGTGCCTGCCACTATGACTTCCCCCAAAATATATCTCTTAGGAGAGTGATTTAAATTACTTGAGCTGTAGTGGATAACATTTTTAAAAACACTCATTTCTCTAATTGCTCTGATGTATTTAATAAATCATTAACCAAGCAAGTGACAGTACTAGAAATTCAGGAAGGCTTTTTAACACAATGTTCTCCCAAAGACAGAACTATAACTCAGTCATTCACATCTGCCTGTGCACCTTGGAAGATTACTAAAAGCAAATATTGGGAGAAATAATCAAGCAATGACATTAACAATACTTCTGTCTTAGAAATAAATTTAAATTTAGTAAAATGATAGATGAAATTAAACTACCAAATATCAGAGTCATTCTTATCTATAAATATATAGAAGATTAAGCTAAAATTATAAATATATTAAGAATAGAAATTATGTCTAATTTCAATATAGTCCCAGACCTGTACACATTACGTGTTTAGGAATTATTTGCCCATTTACTTCCAGAGTATCAAAATAGAATAGGCAAGTAGCAGTATTTATATAAGAAAATATGTTCAGGAAGTTTCTCTATAAGCAACATTTGCAAAAGTGAAAAGCTGGAAACAACTTAAATGTCCATCAGTGTGTAATTGTTTAAAACTCATGTTATAATCACACACCAAAATATTACTCAGCAGTAAAAACAAATAAACTTGATCTACAAGTGTCAGCTGGATCCATTTAAATCAATCTCAAAAACTTTAAGGAGAGGGCGGAGGGCCATGTACATGATGTTATCATTTAAATAAGGTTTTAAATCATCCAAAAACAAGTTTATAAATTATTCTTCAATGAAATAGCTGTAGTTTACGAATCTAAACATACATAGAAGACTCCTCTGAAGAAGGCGAGGAGGGGGAATAGTTTTAGGCAGGAGTACACAGAAGAATTCAACTCCAGTGATTTATTCCTTTACAAAACCTAGAGCAATTATGACGAAATGATCACATTAACAAATACAGACGGTGTGACATATTATACGCTATATTGGTGTGTATATTTTTATGTATATTTGGAGTATGTTGTAATGACAAAACACACACACAAACAAAATTAGTGGAGCCTAGTTGTTATATCAATGAGCCAAAAATGGCTCTGTACATTGGCCCAATGTTATTTACTTCTTTACAGCAGGCTGAGACCTATTAGCTCCAAAGCTCAAGGGCACCAAAATACTCGAATTTTTACATCCAGTTGTTTTAAATGTACCCTGAATAAGCAGAATTTTAGCCATTGAGAGTCTCCTTGCTTTGCATACCCAACAAAACTGCACCCAATATCTGCTAGCCATACATAAGATAAACTCTGTACCTGCAGAAGACCCCAAGCTGCTGCTTGCCCTTCAGAGCTCTCTGAACCAGAGACCTTCCATTGTGCTGCTGAGTGACATTATCGAGACTCATAAAACCCTCTCCAATGCTCCTCCTTCCCAGCACTTCCACTTGCCCTCCTCCCCTTCTGGGTAGCGGCTCCCCACTCATTGCCCCTGGCAGGTCTCTTGTTGTGAGGGACCTTCTTCCAGTGCAAACCTGACAAAGCACCACCCAAATAAAACTCACTGCGTGCTAATGCCACCTCATGCTCATATCTGTTTCCTTGATCAATCCCCAAATTCCTCGAACTCGATACACCAGTGAAAAGAATCGGAAAAGATATCAGAATAGAGGTCAGAAGAACTGAACTCTAGATTCTGTTCTCCGCTTTGGCTCTTCCAGTGACCAGAAGAGTTCAAATAACATTAATCTAGCTAAACATCTCTAGTCTTTTGTCAAGAAGAGGATCATCATTTCTCCAGGAATGCCTGTTAGCTGTGAGTTTTCAGAAACATTCGGATGGCTATGAAAGGACTGATAGCTCATCCATGAATGCAGCATGGTGCTCACAGAGGCACCTGGACGCTCCGAGCCTGCCCCGCTTGCACTGAAGCCCTCCTCTCTCTACCACTGCAATAACCACAATTCCTGTCAAGCGTCAAAGGCACAGGATTTGAAACCTATGAAATGAAAAATTAAGTAGGAGAGGAGAAAAGACAGCTTTATTAAAGTTAAGAATTTAATTTAAAAATACCAAAACAATGACATAAGTGGAATGAAAGAAAGCATAAACAATAAAGTAATAAAAATCAGTGAAACAAGTTATTAATTGTAAAAATGAGGAATTACAAGTACTTAAGCATAGAAAAATGTCTATCATGGTCTTATTGTTTATTTCGCTCATATGTTCATATAATCATGAACATTTATGGAAGAATACTTAAGAAAATGTAAAAATGCGACAAGGATCAAGAAAATTTCCTTATGACCTTCTGTACAATTTGAAATTTTTTTACCAAGTGCATGTAAGACATTTATGTTAAAAAAACAAATTTAAAGACAGAACAAGTACCAAAATCTCCCAGATTTTCAATAGAATTTGGGAATCTGGATTTTTAGCAAAATTTCCAGTTTTAAAAACCTTCTTTAGGGGCCGGCCCAGTGGTGTAGTGGTTAAGTTTGCATGCTCCACTTCAGCGGCCCAAGGTCCACCAGTTTGGATCCCAGGCGGGAGCCTACGTACGCATCGCTCATCAAGCCATGCTGTGGTAGGCATCCCACATATAAAGTGGAGGAAGATGGGCAGGGATGCTAGCACAGGGCCAATCTTCCTCAGCAAAAAGAGGAGGATGGGCAGCGCATGTTAGCTCAGGGCTAATCTTCCTCAAAAAAAAGGCTATTTTTATCCAATAGAATGTCAGCAGGCTATACTTGTTCTAATGTCACAAATTTTGACCTCTGTTCTATAGTATTCTCAAAATTCTACTATATATCATTGGAATTCAGAAATGAGGAATCCTACATCTTGAAACAATAAGTGATAAGAATAAAATAGGTCACTTCCTTACAAGAGTTGATGTAAGTTAACACCACAAAGCATTGAATCTGAAAACCCCCTTGTTTTATTTAACTCAAAATAAAGGGAGTATTTTTCCAGACAATTATATTTCAATGTAAATACTTATATCTTCATTTTTATATCCCATACAGCTACTCTCTCAAGACTAACATTGAAAGAATATCTAAATATTTTGTGAATCTAAACTGCTTAGCCTTTCAAAATACTTTTCTCCATACTTATATTTTAGTGCACTTGCTAAGTTGCAATATTTTCATATTCCTCTCCATAACTGATTCCTGAACACACTGACCTGCACTAAGTCTATGTGGGTGACATTGGGATGCAATGAATAACAGGTGCCTTCCCCATCTCGCATGTCCCTGAAGAGCACCTGCTGTCTTCAGAAATAATTTAAGTGACCCAGGCTTGCAGCATCCCATTGCAATGATTATCCCATCGCAACTGAAGAAAATTGTGTGAAAGCTACATCTCTGTTGGATTCAAATTCATAGAACTGCATAGCTGAGATTCAGAGCCCTAAATAGGATGTCATATAGGAAAATGCCAAACTGGCTCCAAGGGATGATTCCTTTTCAACTTTTGAAAATAGTAATGTTAACCATGGCGTCATTATCTACTATCCTTCTGCTAGGTGTTTTATAGAAAAGCTATATTTTGGAAAGTGGTATACTACCACACAATCCTACCAGCTTTCTTTAATCATACATGCATACACACAGCTATTTAACAACTAAATGAAGACAAAAAGAAATTTTAAATAACTTAGCACATATATTCTTTCTATTCCCTAATATTTCTTTTACTTTTTTTTTTTTAGGAAAGTAAATGTGACAGAACGGAAAAAAAATTTGCCCCAGGGGCTATCTTTGAGATGGCCGTGGGGAATAGTCTGCTACAGAGAATGAACCCACCACCAGGACACAGTGAGAGGTTTGGGAGCCTCGCCCAGAACAAGGTGGTAAGGCCTGCAGACTAACCTCAATTCAGACAGTTTTCAGGCATATAATAGCTGCATAGTTAGCAGCCACTCCGCTGACTCACCTGAGCCCTATTCCCAATTTCCCTTCTATGCCAGTCTCACAGCATGGTGTAGAAAACATTTTATCTTTGAAGAAACACCAACTTACTAACTATCCACCTGACAGTGTATACAGATTTGCATCCAAGCAGGAATTCCTACCACAGGAAGTTGTTAAGATTTTTAATAATTTAAAGCAATAATGCAAATATTCTTCACCGTGAAAGAAAATAAAAATCATTTAAACTAATAAATATTTTTATTCTTTCTCATTATTATATACTGCAAAAACAAACAGCTTGTGTATTCCTTTACAAATTTGCAAATTCAAAAATAAATAAATAATTTATTTATAAATAAATAAATAACTTAGACTTTGTGGGCCTCTATAGTCTCTATCACAGCTATTTAACTCTGTCATAGTAACAAGAAAGCAGCTATAGACGCTACAAAAACAAATGGCATAAACTCCAGGAAAACATTATTTACAAAAATAAGTGCAGGCAGCATTTGGCCTCTGGCCTTCGGGCCCTAGTTTGTCGACCCCAGTGCTGGTCTATAGCATGCTTTTACCAATGGCACAGCTTAAAACTATCAAAATGAACATCTATACATGAGTATAAAGAAAAAATTACTACTGAGATATATGCGCAAATCACTCTTAAATTAGGGCATTAAATACCAGAGGAAAAGGGAAAAACGACAAGAATTAAATAAACACGCTTCTTTCTAGTACTCCTGTTTTGGGCCTTCTATTTACTGTTCAAAGCTTTTTTGTTGTGTTTTAAAAATAGTAACAGACCATACTATTTGAGAGAGAGAAAACTAACATTTTTAAAGGGCAGCACTGTTGACAACTGAGTTCTCTGTTAGGTGAACTGGGCATTGACTTATCACACAAAAACAGAAGTGGATGTTTTCAGTGAACAAAGCAGAAAGTGTGCTTTTGATGAAGGATTCGTCAATAAATGCAAAATGCACTTCTCCCAACACTTAAGATACAAAGTAAAAGCTTTCTAGAACAGATTTCTAGAATGCGTCAGATAATCGCTTAACTCCACAAAGCCATAGCACTGCCTTTATTTAATTACCATCCATTGAAGCATTCTGGCAGCCTAAATGCAATGCTTAGTAAGCACTTTACCCCAGACAGCTTGAAGATGTACAGTAGCCCTAAAATTACAATACACACCATGACTGGTTCTGTCATCCACCTTTGGGCATGGAGCATACTTGGCTCTATAATGAGCTGTCTGATGTTCCATCCAGTTTACCTGTGGCAAACGGGAGTCAATGTAACTAACCATACACTGGCATATCAGTGAGATGCAAACAAAAATATTCTTCTTTTATAAGAGGCTTTAAGCAAGGAAAAATCACCATACATAATTTACTCATACTTGCACTCTGATGCAAAACAGTATGCATTTAAAATTTTTCAGCATAAATTAAAATTTACTCCAAGATAATATTTCCTCACATTTTCCCACAATTTTGAGATCTGACTAATGTATCAATTAAAATCTGTAGAGAAAGCAATATACCGTCATTTGTCCATTGTAGGCACACAAAGTGATTTAGTCCTTTGAATTTTGTTCTAGGACATATATGTCTTTCACAGACCAGGCTTGCTTTATCACATATTAAGGTATTAAGTTGTATGGTTGAGGTCTAGTAGTATATACAAAGTAGTCAAATAAAACGTACTTACTAATTCAATAATTGTAAGATATTGCTGCATTTGTTTATACATATAGAAATTAGGGTGAAATAAGATCACGTAATTAAATTATTAGCTTTGTTAAAATCGACAAACAGCCTTTTTTTACTGATCCATTTTATTGTGCATTTTTTAAAACATTTTTTCACTAGTAAAAAGCTAAGACACTGTTAGACAACTTACAGTGTTTACTTTTGGTAACCACAAGTGGAGAAAATGCAAGATCCACAAGGATAAAAATGCGTGTAGAAAAACTTTATACAGAAAAAGAGTAAAAACCGCAACAGGGAACCTATTTCTAAATGAAGCAATTTCTTTTTGATTGTTTTTACTTGTAATGGGAATCACTTCTTTTTAACCATTAGCCATTATCAAAAACAGATTATACAACGTCTTTAAAAAGAACTTTCAGCTAAAAAAAATAAGACTGAATTGATTTCTAGGTCTCAGTAAAGACCTATTAAAATACTGTGGATTACACAATATGTATCATTGTTATTTAATACTGGTTCCACATAAGAAGTCCAATAAATGACATGTCACAGTCAGAATTTCTGGCAATTAGACTGAACTTTGTTAACAAAATCAGATTCTACCAATCCTTGCAGTGCTCAAGCAACTTATGAATTTAAAAATACAATACGTTTAAGAAAACAGCAAGTGTCCCTAGGCTGTCAGAATAAGGATCTCTTTGCCCTATAAATTCATTAAATGGCCCACCTGACTGTATTACTGTATTACTGCCATTGTGAATGAATGGCACCAGACTCCATCCTGACATATATGTATGCTATATATATCCATCTATATCTATATCTATATATCTATATCCATCCATAGATATATAGATATAGATGGATATAGATATATATGGAATTATAAACCACTGGGTTATCAGTTCCTCTGACGTTCAAAACATTTTTACTTGTTATTATATTATATTATATATATTATTACTTACACATATATATTATAAATATATGATACTATATTAGTATGGTATCACAGTGAAAACACTATAATTCTAAAACACTTTTGCTTGTTACTATATCTGTTATTAAATATATATATACATATATTATATATTTTATTAAATATATGTATACATATATACATGAATATATTATATATTTTATTTACTATCTACACTTGTATATATATTTAATAACTGATATAAAATATAATACATGAAACTGTTTTAGAACATCAGAGAAACTGGTAACCCAGTGGTCATCGAGATACCCAAAATACTCAGTATTTTCTATATATATAGTATGTATATACACAGTACATACATAGGCTGAGACATAGTTAAAAATTAAGTTCCTTAATTTTATACCTGGTTTATAATTCCTTCACTGATATTTCTTTATATTCCACGAATTTTCTTTGCAAAGTTAACCCAGAGGCACACAGCATGTGGGATATCTTTTCTAACGCTCTTAGTTGGTGGCATCAGGGCAGTAGGGAAGCAGGGGCGAAGGGGGGCTTCTGCACTGTCCTCAATGAAACCACTCAGTCACAAGTGAACGTGAGTGATCTCCCACTCTGACACCACGCTAATCACTTGGGGGACAGTGGCAGCCTCATCGCAGCAGATATTCACACACAGAGCCCACATACCAAAGCTTTGCTCCGGGACAGGGGTCTCCCAGCCCCTCAAAATATTCATTTGTGCTTTCCTCAGAACAGCAACATCAATAAGACTCTATCTTCTAATTTTTCTCCCATTTTATCCTAATTTCCTCTCCCTGCTCATGATTCATAGTGAGTTGCTTTAAGATGGGAGTGAAGCTTGTGCACATACAACAGAGAGATCAAAGGATTTAGAACATTAAAATACAAATATATATAAAAGAGTTTTAGAACATCAGAGGAGTTGATAAGCCAATGGTTATTAAGTTGCAGGCCTAAATCAATTTTTCTCCGACACTTTAAGACAATAAAAATGATTAGATCATTTATTTGTTTGCTTATTTATCTTAACACAGAATTTAAGTTTTGCTTTCATTTTGTTTTACTGTGTAAACAGACTTGAGAGCCTGTAAAGGTTGAAACTAAGTCTGGTGATGTTTTAGCCTAACTCCTTCATTTTGAAGATGAACAAACTGAAACTCAGACAAGGTCCGAGCCCTCAAAGCATTTTATCACAACACCCATAGCAGGTCTGCAGCAGGCCCCTGGCAGAAGGCCTCCGCGAGCGAGTGGGTTCAATGTTCTGAGAAATGACACATCAGTGGCTGACAAAACAGGCGGAGCCATGCAATTTTTAAGCAAAAATCATCAGGGAAACTGGTTATAAGAAAAGTGCTCTGTATGTCAGGCTCTACAAGCTTAAAAACCTTAGTTTCACTACCTACAACCCAAGCTAAAGATTGTGTGCTATCAATAGTAGGAATCTTAGTCACATTTTGTTATATACACGGCATAATGTCTAACACATGGTGGGTGATCAAATGAATGTCTTTAAATTCATAAATATAAGAATGAAGATGGATTGAACTCGAGATAGTTAAGGGGCATACAAGAAACTTTATTCCTCTATTTGGCTGGGATTCCTGGAGAGAAGAGACCCTGCATGACATAGTCCAGTAATTCAAATGCTTTTCTGAATGAGTTATATAAGCTTAGCCCACCCTCCCTGGCACCAGCATCTCACCCTGCTAACCCTAACATATTGACAACCTCATGAAGAACAACTTGGAATATTTTAGAACATTCCAGAGCATATCACTCACCTCTCTAATTCAACATCTGACTTAAGAAAAGAGTATGATTCCAAGGACCAGATTTGCTTCACCTATAATATTTCTTCTCTCAACTTCTTTTCCTCTATTTTTAATGATTGTAAGTCCACCAAATAAATATTGGAGTTTGGAATTTTTCACATAAAAAATCAGAAGTATTTGCACAAGTTCAAGAACTCTAGCATTTTCTTCATGCAACCATGTAAAACTATTATTAAAAGAACTTACAAACTTCTTACCATTGTGTCTCCATGCAAACAGAATGAACATGATTAAACAGTCAGCCATGTACGATATTACAACATATAATTAAATCAGATGAAAGGCAAACTTTTAGATAATTTCTTTGGAAAAGTCCCCTTTTCCTGTGTTTCAGTTATGTATCACCCATTTTTTTTATTTTTTTGCCCCCAATGCTCTGTATGTGATAGAAAATGAAAGGGAGACAGGCACACTAACATTTCCATTCATTTTCAGGGGCTTGCAGCTCTATTATGAGTACCTTATTTGGTTGTAATATTCATTTTTAGAAATGTAAAAGTGGCTGCAAAATTTAGATTCCTAAAACTTTCCCTAAAATCTAATAAAATATGCTTCCCTTATTTTCTAAGGGAATATACAAGAAAGGCCCAACAAGAACCAGTGCCACTTTTCCAGATCTTCAGATTATTTAGAAAAAGAACCTATTGCTAGTTAGAAATCATTTTCTTTCTCACAATTAGTTTAAAACAAAAGTCCTTTCACTCATTCTCTAAAAAATCATAAAAAGTAAAACGATGAAAAAACAAAACACTTCAACAAAAGTAAAAATCATCGATTACATCCAGAGTCTACTTTACATGATGTACACGATGTCCACAAATGCTGAGTCTTTTTTGAAAAGGATGCTTTTCTTTCATATAAAGATAAAAAGAAAAGCTTTTAGGTCATGGGCTATGAGAGGAAGAGACCATGTCTCGTGCTTTGATGTTGCAAGTAGCTCTTCATTACAGAAGACTTCTGGTAGTGTAACAAAGGTCTTGGTAAACTGAGCCTGAATATTTAATAACCAGATTTTACATGGAAGCTTTGTGACTTTCCTTTCCTTGGCACAGCCAAGGAAACATACATGTATTATGAACAAATAGCAAAGCCTTATTATCTTAGGGTGGACACTTACTTTACTATTTAAAGATATGGCGTCACTAAAAGGGAAAGCATGATTTCTACATTCCTTAGGAAGCTTTCTGTTTAGAAATGTTTCTAAAACACACACTCACAAGAAATCAGGATAAAATGATCCATTCGTGGTTAAGTGCAACATATAAAATAGGTTTAAAACTTTTAAGCATTGTCTGTAAACAGAAATTATAGCCTATTGAATGATAGTCAAAACTCTCATGTGTCACCCTAGTTAGTTTTGAAGTTAAAACTAGGTGAAGTTCAAAAAATACGTTAATTGCATGTTAACAAGTTGCCAAGTTTTAAACTTTGGATTCTAGACATAATAATTATTTAAAGAAAAAACTTTTCAAGTCATTCTTAGGAAATAAAACTTTTTGATAAAGTTCTATATGCGTGTATGAAAAATTCCAACATCCAATAGAAATATAAATGAGAGATTATAAAATTCACATAAAATGTACCACCCATAAATATTCAGGGTTTGGCAAACTTCCTTTGTGACCTCTCTCTGTGCATAGACAGAAGTGGGCATTTATAGATCAGACATATACAGACGTGGGTATAGATAGATTGGGCATACATAGATACGGGTGTATATAGATCAGTCACATATAGATATGGGCATACACAGATCCACATAAACAACTGCATTAAAGTCATGTCAGTATGCACAATATTATGTGACCTGTTTTTTTCCTCACTCATAAAAATGTCACAAACATCTTTCCAAGTCCATAAAAATACATTTTTTTACCATTTTATACAGGACTCACTTGTACTAAGACCTGCTTTTCCAGTTTCTTGATGATGGACATTTAGTGATCATCTTTTTGTAGCACAATAGTAAAATATTATTGATCTATCGATTGATTTATAGCTCATCTCTTTCCAAAAAGAATTTATGGTGGCTTACAGTAAAAAAACAAGTAAAAATAGAAAATATAATTTAACATCAGAAAAAAAAAAAAAACAAGAACCAACAAATAAAAGCAAGAGAAAAATATAAGACTCTCCTGGTAAGTGGAGCTTTGAATGAAAGTCCTTACTTCAGGCTCTCAAAATGTATCACTGAAATATCTATGAAAAATGGAAAAATACAAAATGAAAACAAATGCTAAAAACAAGAATTGCCAGAATCTGAGAAGAATCTCCACTAACCTGAAAACTAACTGAATTAGATTTAGAAAGACAATGGCTCACAAATATCACCACAAGTGACACAAGATACAGAGCAGATATTCTGGCAATGAAGAAGGGAAAACAACACTTTCATTTCTGTAACAGACCATCTCTGCAAAGGCATCCAGCAGACTGGCAACAGGGATTGTCTCTGGCTGGGGCAAGTGGAGAACTCTGGAGAGGCAGGAGGAGGGGAGTTAACATTCATGTCCTTCAAAGTCCTCTGTATTTCTCCTACAAAAACACATTTCCTCATGAAAAAATTAGTTATAATGTCTAAAAATTATTAAGCCCAACACATAAAAATTCAGGTTATAAAACTACACATAAGTAATTATCCAAGATTTAAGGGGAAAAAAACCCATATGTGTATTTGAATGATTGGGTAATGGATGGGATTATTATTATTTATTTTCTTCTTTCCCCTTCCTAGATTTTCTTACATTGTTCTACCATGAACATATTATTGTTGTATAAGCAGAAAAGCTCATACTTAAAAATAACTACTACTAAAATTAGTAAAAAAAAAAAAAATAATAACAGAAAAGGAGCTGGCCCTGTGGCGTAGTGGTTAAGTTCGTGTACCCTGCTTCCTCGGCTCAGCATTCACAGGTTCATATTCTAGGCAGAGACCTACACACTGCTTGTCAAGCAAAGCTGTTAGCTCAGGGCCAATCTTCCCCACCAAAAAAAAATCACCAAAAACATAACTGAAAAAAGAACACCAAATATAAAAAGTTAGTGATTCAATCAAAATTTTATTCAAAGCAAGATTTATAAACTATGATTCATTTTTTATTATTTTATTAAAAGAAGGAACAAAAGCAAATGAAGTCAACTTGAAAAGATGGCCAGAGAATTTTTTTTAAAAAATCAATGGAAAACAAGGGAAAGGAAAGAATATAGTATACAAAAAGAAATTAAAAAAACAGACAACCATTAAAAAAAAGTCTAAGGTATCTTTTAAAACATTACAAAAGACCTTAACAAATATAATCAAGAAAAAAGTGAAAACTCAAGTAAACAAAACTGAAAGGAGAAATATACAAAGAAAATAAAATCTCTACTAATGGGTCTTTGAATTCATGCCCCCGTCTCTCCTTTATCCAGTCCACCCACACTGTCTCCTTGCTCTTTCTCACACATGCCAGGCACACACTTGCATTCACACTTGACCTTCCCCCTACCTAAAATCCTTTCCACAGACATCAGTATAATTCACTCCCTCAAGACCTTTAGGTCTTTACTCAATGTTACCTTTCAGTGAGGCCTTTCCTGACCACTCTATTTAAAAAAAAAATTATATATATATATATATTTATATATATATATATAATATGTATATGCATGTATACACACACACTTTGATACAAGTAATAGAAAAGATAATATATTTGATATGTAGATTTTCTGTTAATCTGTGAGATTTTTAAAAAGTTTATCATGTAAACACACTTTCCTACATGCTCTTTTCTTTAACAATATAAAATAAAACCTTTAGAAGTCACTAAACATTTTTGGAAAACACTAATTTTTAACAATTGTGGTATCCAGGAGGCAGATATAACATATTTTAAGGTTTTGAACTTCTATTAGTTTTCTATTTTTCCATTGAAATGAGATCTTAAAGAAACATTTTTTATTAATTTATTAAAAATTTAGTGATTACCTATAATGAGCTAGAAACAATGCTTCAGCACAGGGGGCAGAAGCAAGAACAAAGATGTAGGTACTGTTGCCAAGAGCTTACAATATACATAGAGGTTAAGATAGTAATTAAGCAGATAATGATGAAAAAACCCCACATAATTATAACTGTGATAGAGTGGATCTTGGGAGGGACTGGGCAGAAGTATAAACCACTACTGGATATTGGAGGAAAATTGTGCTGAGGAGGAGACATTTCAAATGGGATCTGATGAAGGCCCAACTAAGGAGAGTGTTTTAGGCAAAGGATTTGTGTACCGAGCATCTATGTGCATTACATCAAATCTTCCTGCAAGTCTCTATTTCCTTAGGATAAATAACTAGACATTAAATCACCAGATCAACAGTCATGACCACTTTTACAGTTTTTGATGCATATAATCTAAATTCCCAACATTGACTTTGTTTCAAGATATAATTCCACCAGCAAAGTATGAAAGTATCTGTCTTACTGTTCTCTCACCAACGCTCAGTATTGTGTTTTGATCCTGATTTTTAAATTATACTATCAGAATATAATTACTGTTGAAAAATCATAAAATATGTCTAAGTATAAAAAATTATTAATGAGCCTACAGCTCCCAAATTTCCATCTAGGAATTACTACATTGAACATTTTACTGCATATTGAAGACATTCCTGTATGTACATATACACATTAAAAAGTATCACTACTCTTGTATTATGGTTATTTTCCACTTAATATATTACAAACATTTTCTAGAATAATAACTGCATCTACATTATCAACTTCATATGCTGAACAGAATCTCACTGTGAGACTACAGTAAGTTTAAGCAATCCCATCTTGTTAATTTTTCTGCCGTTTCATTAATACTTGTCTAAGTGTAGACCTTTTTAAACGTATTTATCTTGCTTATGGCTTCTTGAGGTTCTTAAATCAGAGAACCAATGTGTTTCAGTGGTTCTTAGAAATTTTCAGCCATTGTTGTTTCCAATTTTTCTCTGCGTAATTTCTTTCTCTTCTTCTTCCAGGGCTCACACAAGCTAAACCTTCTCACTAGGTCTTTCAGGTCTCTTACTATTTTTTGAATGTTCCATATTTTTGTCTCTCTGTATTTCATTCTTGATATTTTCTAATGACCTACCCTACAGTTCAGAATATATCAAACATATATAATTTGCTTGTAAATCCACCCTTTCAGTTCTTAAAGTCGATTCAGATTTTAGTTATAATTTCAGGTTGGGTCTTTTGCATAATTATCATATCACTTTTTACAGTTTTCAGATTTTACTGAAATTTTTAAGCTTAGCCTTTACCTCCACTAACACGGAAAACATAATTGTTTTATATTTCTAATATCTGGAGTGTCGAGGCCTGTTCCTGTTGTATGCTGTTTCTGCTGATTAGGGCTGATAGTGTCTAGACTCATTGTATGCCTTGTTATCTTTGGTTGTTTCTTGAATGTTTATTTGAAAAATTAATTTTAGAAGTAACCTGAGACCTAGGAAATGATATATTCCTTCAGAGAGAAACTTCATTTCCTTCTGCCAGCCACACAAGGGTAGTGGCCATCTGAGGCCAAGGCTTGAGGTTTTGGGGACCATGTAGATGACTACTCAGAGTACACTTCATGTTCCCTATTCCAGACAGCAGCCTTTCAGGGATACAGGCCAGAGGAGGGGTATTTCCCTTTGATGGGGACTGAACTTTAATCTCTGCTTCTTTCTACCAAGATTCTAGCTTTCCAACTTAGCTGCTTAGCACAGCCAATGATTGACTGGAGCACACCTCTTCCAACTCTAATGCTCTCTCTGTTCTTGGTCTGGTATTTCCTTACTATCTTATTAACTACATGATCTATTTAAGAAGATGTTTTACATTTCTTCTAGTCTTTTTATTTTTTTTTTATAATTGCCTTTTTAGGGTGATTGGTCTGTATTACCAATCCATCATTATAAGAAACAGAAGTCCTCTCACACTTAATTCCAATTTGTTTGAAATTAATTTTAGTCCCAGTTGTGCTTGTTGTTTTACTATTACAAATGTCATAAACATTACTTTAAATATACTTTTGTGTTCTTCTGGTTATTTCCTTATACTCCTACAAATAAATTGTTGTTTTCAAATGGTATGCATTTTCAGGCTTTGACATGTTTCACCAATTTACCCTCCAGAAAGAATCTATGTTTATTCTCTCTTTAGTTTTTCATCAGAAAGTCAATTTCCCCCAGCTCCCTTCCCACATACACAGACATTCACACATAGAACTGGGTAATGATTTTTCATTTTTGGCAGCCTGATAGGCATATAAATATAAATATATATCGTCTTTTGAAGTGTTTATTTATTTCACTTCTAGTGAGACTAAGCATATGTTCATGTTTATTGAAGATTTGTAGTTCTTCATTTGTGAATTACTTAATCAAATTTTCTTAATCATACAGTGGGTAGTCAATAGACAATTTTATTTCTACTTGTACTACTAAAGATTAGTAGATACAAATGTAATTATATAAAAAAGGTAAAATTAAAGTAAATGTAGTCAATAAAGGAAAAATAGTGTGAAAATATGAGGCTTTAAATAAAGCAGAAGACCAGAATAAACTATTTACAGCGAGGATCAGTAAAATATTGCCTGGGGGCCAAATCTGATTTGCAGCCTGCTTTTATAAATAAAGCTTTACTGGAACATGACCATGCACATTCATTTATGCGTTGTCAACGGCGACTTTCACACACTGCAATACCAGAGCTGAGGAGTTGCCTCAGACACTGCACTGCCGGCAACACCTAAAACATATGCATCAAAAATGATTGGTCTTAATCCCTCCTAAATGTGAAACATTAGTAACATTTCTACTGAACTCCATCACAACTTTCACCATTATTAAACACAGAGAAAATAAGAAAAAATGCAGAATTAATAAGATAATTCAGTTATTGAGTAGAATCTTAATATAAACAAAAACCAATACTTTTCTCTACTTCATCCTTAACCAGTTAGAAGACGAAAATGGAGAAAATCTCTTTTCAATAGCCATAAACACATAGGCTATCCGGGAAAAACACTAAGGAAACCTGTAGCTTCTTTACAAATAAAACTTCAAAATGAATAAAGAGACACACCAAGTTTTGGATTATGGAAGACAATATCAGCAATATGGCAATTCTTTCTAAGAACACATAGGTTGAAAACAGTTTCAGATTTTTTAAAAATTAATTTTAAACAACAGTTATTTTACCTGACAAATGAATTTAAATTGTATCTGGACAAATGCACAGGTTTGAAAGCTAATAAAATTGGGGGGAAAAAAATGAATGATGGAGAGATGATGCCCTACCAAATATTCAAATATATAATGATTAAAACTGATGATAGGATCAACAAACTAATCAATGGACAAATAAACAATCCTAGAAAAAGGCCCTAGCATATTTAAGAGCCTAGCACATGATAAAAGATGGAGTGGAAACTGGGGATTAATCAATGACTATTACAAGTTAGCCGAAAACTAGGTTTAGAGCATCATCTTCTCACAACATAAATTAAAACAGTCTAGGACTGAAGAATTAAAAGTAAAAATGAAACAGTGGTTGCTAAGGATTTGGTCTCATCAAAGGCTGAGTATGTGAGAAACTGATTCTCTCTATACTGAGCCTAGCATATAACAGGAGCTCAACAAATGTGTGCAATGAACTAATAAACATACGTACTCATTTATTACTAACTAATCAATATATTAATTATAATAAATTATAACGTGCATCTACAAAATCTTCATCAATCAAATTTTATTGGGTTCTGAAGCCAAACTGGAATTCTGAAAGTATGGAGTAGATTTGTGATCAAATCTAGCTTGTAACAAATGCCAAACAGAGATTTTTAAGATAAGGTAATTTATTTCATCTTGTATAGGAATTGGTAATATACCATATTTGAAATTGCTAACCATGACTTTGAAATTTCCAATTTTGACAGTGGAATATCAAATTCAATAGCACATTATTCTAATATCAATACAGATATCATTAGAATCAGATAGATTTCCATTTCTTTTAATAATGCCTCCATTAATATTTACATTAAAGGAGCAATGACTGTTGCTTCCAATTCCTTTGGAGCTCTGTTTCCATACTTTGAGTCCTCGATGAAACGCGTGAATGTTGAAAATAGTAAATATTTAGCTTTCGTCTTGCTATTACTTCCTTCACATTATAGACATACAGCATTTTTGCCAGTGTAACTTCTTGGTATTTATTTGCTTAAAAAATATTAATAAGATCTTAATATGTGCCAGACATTGCATAAAGTAATTTCACAAACATTGTGTAAATTTGGCTATCTTTCACTAACTGCTGAGCCTATTTAATCAATATAGAATATAAACATTTATTCTTTAAAAATAAAATAATAAGCTGGATCACAGTTAACATCTAGAAAATATGCTAATTCTAGAAAATTACTAGGAATTTTAAATAATGGCTATTATTTATCATCAGTTATTAATGGTGATCAACAATCACCATTAATTCATAATTTCCAATCAATAATCAAATTTTAAATAAGCTAAGTATTTTCTCCACTGGAATGCATATAAAGATTTTATTGAAATTACTAAGTTTTTTATTTAACATATTCCCATTACAGAATTTTGTATTATATATGTCTAGGGTGACACACAGCATATACTTATTTTATTATTTCCTCATAAATCATCCCCCTCCCCCAGTTCCTTTCCAGTTGTTACTCTTTTCTGAACTGGCTCCAATTTTATGACATCTTTTCAATATTGAACTACCCAGAAATTTATGTGATGTTCAAGCTAGTGCAGTTGCTCAGTGGCAGAGTTTATACTAAGGCAGTCAGATCCACAAAATGTCAGGTGGGGACAATGGTTTGGACAAATGTCCTGCAGTATGTCATATTGGCCTGTTCTGGCAAGTCTAACTTCCTGTAAAGAGACTAACTACACTAAGCGGGTTAAGGAGAAGAAGTAGCGGAGAAAAGAAGCAGTTAGAGTGGCTAGGACAGGAAAAATAGAGAATAAAGAAGCAAAAATCACCAATGACTGATACTTCAGCTATTTGAAGAATATATATATATTTTTTTTTTGGTGAAGAAGATTGGCCCTGAGCTAACACCTGTTGCCAATCCTCCTCTTTTTGCTTGAGGAAGATTGTCACTGAGCTAACATCTGTGCCAATCTTCCTCTATTTTATGTGAGATGCTGCCACAGAATGGCTTGACGAGTGGTGCTAGGTCCATACCTGGGATCTGAACCCGAGAACCCTGGGCCACTGAAGTGGAGCATGTGAACTTAACCACTATGCCACTGGGCAGGCCTCCTTAAAGAATAGTTTAATCATAAATGCTCCATATATTTTTTTTCTTTCTAATCACTATTACTCTGCACACAAAATTGCTTACATAGAATTTTTATGACTTTCAAATATTAAGTGACCCTTTGTCCATAGCTATTGAAAGTTGTCTTCCTTTTGCTGTTTACCTCTCCGTATTTTGAACCACCAATCATCTCCTCCTGAAATATCAGTCTCTCCTTTTTTCACCTTTAACACACTGGTATTTTTGTAACAAGCAACTGAATTTCTCTTTCTATCCTGTTAGTTAGTCCCTGTACTAACACCATACAAGGACACACATACACTCACGCACTTCCCATGTGTGTCCAATCTCCTACATTTACTCTCCTAGTGCCTGCAATCTCTGTTGCTCATACCCATATTTGCAAAGAAAATGCACATTCGAAACTATGCAACCTCTTTTTTTCCAATAAAAATGAAACTTTATATAAGTTTGCCTGTTACACTACACAGCTTTTCAAACATCAATTTTCATCTTGTTACATAGTCAGACCTCCATTAGACATCCAATTGAGGAAGAGAAAAAATCTACATTCCACATAATATTCACTATCAGTAGAAATAAGCTAATAAAGTTCCATAAGGGCAAGAACCATATCTGATTTTCCCCTCCAGTGCCTGACCAATGTTAGGTGCTTGATAAATGCTTGTTGAATAAATGAATTTAAGAGATCTAAGAAAGTCAAGAGGAAACAGGTTTCCTTAGTGGTTAGAAGCAGACTCTGGGTCCTAACTAGGTCTAGATTAGAACTCCATCCACATGCTTACCACTTAACTACCTCAAGCAAGTTTCTAAACCTTTCTCTGTCTCAGTTTCCTCATCTGTAAGATGGGGGCAGCAGTAGTACCTACTTCATAGGGTTATTTTGAGGATTACATAAGCTAATAGATGTGGAGCATTAGAACTTGGTAAGCATTATATATATGATGTTTTATGTTTTTTAATGGAGTTCTCAATCTTCCCTTAATTAAAAAAAAGACTGACTCCTTTTTACAACTCGTTTGCCTATCATTTCTGGAGGAAGATGGTTGGGTCTTTAGAGGTCATTCTTCCCTCAATTTCCTAACGTTTCATGGAAACCACGTTTTTTGAAATGAATTGTTTGCTCTGGGCTAAAATGAAGATAAAAAGAAGGCAAAATGTAGTGGTAAGTGAACTAATGGAGGAGCACATTTTCTGAAGCAAGTGAGCAAATGGACCAGAAAATTATGTAAAGTGAGTTACAAGATACTCTGTTTAGCCTAGTGCATAAAACATGGAGTGGGAGTTAGAAGATTTAGGTTTGAGGCCCAACCCTGACACTTAGTAAATCGTTTATTTGGCACAGGTTAACCTTTCTGGGTATCACTTTTTCACACATCAATATGTCACAAATCTCACAGGGTTCCTATGGGAGCAGATAAGCTAATTAAGTTAAAACATATATTTTAGTTCTATATACTAAATTCGGAATGCTTTATAAAGGTATACTGGTCTTTTTCTTTCAACTTTCTTATTTAATTGATTCCCCAACTAATCTTGAAACAGTTCTAAACCTATTAAATACTGCTCCTAACTCTTTTTAGACATATTATTTGCCACTACATTACAAATACTCAAGTTAATAGACTATAGACTGCAGTTCTGTGAATCCAATTGTTATATTTCTTTACATAAGTCATTCATTTTTAATTAAACCTCTGGTCTGCAAACATATTACTGCACTTCAAAACAGAATGATTTGAGTGGTGTTTGATTTTCTTTGTCATGCATTAAATTGTATCAACTCTTGATGATTAGCACAATCAAATAGAAACAGGAAGGGCAACCTATGAACACGCAATAGTAGCTCTGTTCAGGCGCCCAACCTCTGCACCCTTATGAAGTGCCGGGAACTGCATCAGGAGCTGGGAACCTAACCATAAATGAGATCATCCTGGCCCTGTCCTACACACAGTGCAATTTAGTGAAGAAGATTTATAATTAAACAAGATATTATGAAAATCTTTAAGAATAAATGCTACTATGAGACAGTACAGAGCATTCTTGGAAACCAAAAGAAAGATAACTTGGGTTAAAAAAAATCAAGGAAGGTCTCTGAAGGAAGCAACTTCGTGCCAAGATCTGAAGACAATTAGCCAGGGGGAAATAGTGGTTATGTGAAAGAGGATGGCATGTTTAAAGAAGTAAAACATCTAGCATATTGGTAGCATAAAAAATGAGGGGGAAACATCATAAAAAGGAAAGCAGGAAACAAATTGTAGAGCTCCTGTAGACCAGGCTCAGGAACAGTGGAAATCCATTGAAATATAATAAACAAGAGCACAGTCGGATCAGATTTGTGTTTTAGGAGGCTAGCTTTGGCTGCTTTATAAAACATGTATTTGCTCATGAAAGCTTTCTAAAAGCAAGATGGTTTTCAAAGAGATCAACTGGGATTCTACTGCTGTATCCCAAGTGGGAAATGATGGTGGCTTTGACAAGGGTAATTGCCACGGAAAAGTTATTTATGGTGGAGAACTGTCTGAGCTTGATGATTCCCTCATTGATTCATCCAGCTATTTATTTAACCAGTACTGATTAAGAGCCTACTCGGGCATTAACGAGCTGTTGTTCTGGATGTGGCCTCAAATAAGACATGTATTCATTCATTTGTTTATAGTCTAACAGAATAACTAGGTAAGAATGACTCACTTTGCTATCTGAGGAATGAAATGGTTCCTTCCCTCACATTTTTCACTGAAATATATTTCCACCCAAGTGGAGATGCCCAACAGATCACTAGATAGGGTGCCTAGAATTCAGGAGAGAGGTCTGGGACTGATACACAGAGTAGGGAGCCCTCAGCACATGGGTGACAATTGAAGATGACTTTAGGAAGAAAGGGCACAGTGATAGGAGGAGGGGAAACAGGACAAAGGAGTGATGAATGCCAATATTTAAGGGAGGAGGTAAAACGCAGCTTTTAAAGAAAGATGAGAATTCTTGGTCAGAAATAGAAAGAAAGTTAGGAGATTGTTGTGTCCTAGAAGCCAAGGAAAGTGAGTTTCAAAAAGGAGAATGTGTTTAACAGTGTCAAATGCAACTTAGAAGTGAAAAGTGAGAATTTTCTACACTATTGGATGTATTGGAACATAAGTCACTGTGATTACGTGGGAAACAGCTTCCATAAAATGGTAGAATGAATATGAGATTTCAGTAGACAGCGGTTAAGATATTTTGTAAATTAATATCAAATATTATGAATTTATATTATCAGAGAAAGATATTTGGTACAAACATCTTAACTATATGGTTGTTTCCACAACTACCTTCCACCCGAGATGTGTTCTAGTTTGTCTATGTCCAATACGAAAAAATCGCACCTAGAACTGAACAGGATTCCAACTATGATCTGACTCTAATAGAATATGAGGGAGCCATTATGTCTTTAATCTGTAAATGTTCTTTATTAGACATTGATATGACCAGAATTCTGATTAGCTTGTGTGGTAATGACAGACTGGTTCACGGGGAGTCAAACCTCATTGGTAACTCATAAGGAGCTTGTTACCTTGTTATTAACTAAATCTTTTGTACATTTATGCTCTTTTTTATGACCCTTCATCTCTTGTAAGTTGTCATTTGTTCCTAATTAAATATTTTTAATACAGATTCAACCCATTGCTCAACATAAGACCTTTTGGAGAAATAATCCATTTATTTAACATATGCATAGTGCTTTTTACTCTGCTAAGCAATGATGAATTTTTTGTGGAGCTTACTTTCTATCCTACTTTCACATTACCTCTGAAAGTGATTAGCATGCCACTTATTGCCTTCATCCAAATCATTAATGAAGATGTTGAACAAGAGATGACCAAGGATGGAGCCCATAGCACATCAAAGATCACCCTTCTTATACACATCAATCCATTAAGAAGCATATTTAAGATAAAATCACTCAATCAATAGGTTAATAACTTGCCCGCCTATGCTATCACATAAGTTACATGTCTCCAGACTGTTCAACAGTTTAGCATCAGACACTCTCAAATGCCTTGCTGGACATTCATTTAGTTACACCATTTCTATCATGTTTCTTTGATTGACCTGTCTAGCAAACACAGCAAAGAAATAGTAACAAACCATAATATTTTAGTAGAACTTCATCCAAGCTAGTTTATAGTGGTTATTACTTTATTTTTTGTCTCTTCATAAATTATTTTAGATAATATAGTATAGAATGCCTTAAGGTCAAAACTGTAGGTCAGTGGTCTATAGTTTGTAGAGTTGCTTTCTTTCTCATTTTGAAAAAAAATGTAAAAAAAAATTGGAACTCCAATCTTCCATTGCTTCTGTTTTCTACAAAAATATTACCTGTAAATCCTATCAGTGTTCTAGGATTTAACCCATCCAGATCAGGAAACACAAACATATTTAGATTATCTATTTGTTAGCAAAAATATGTTTAATTTTCCTAGGCTTAATTTTTTTCTAACTACAGTATCCTCCATTTATTTCCAAAAAAGAGAAATGAACGTGATGGCTCTCCATCTTCTCTCTGCTATGGTAGTTTATACGAGAGTTCCCTGGAAATATGTACCATCTTTATTGCAATGTTGAAGGTTTTTTTCTATAGCCCATTTAGAAAAACAGCGAAATCATTTTACATTAATATGCACTTGAATTCCAGTTTCAGATATTTTCCTAAGTTGCTTCTGTTTCAGAACAGTTTCTGTTATTGTCAGGAATAACTTGCATATCCCTGATGGACTTATTGGGAAGACTACGTTATCTATTATTCAGTAGGCTTGCTGGAGCTTCTCAAAACCATTGCTCTGGATAATTAATAAATAAACCTGCCAATAAAATAATTCATGTGGAACTGACAACAAAGTAAATACATTTATTTGCCAAAATTTTCTAGCAGAAGCATTATTAAAGGAGACTCTATTATTTTCTTTTTTATTATATGACGCTTAGGCTTAGGATCCAAGCTACCTAGCCCATCAAATAAAATACTTCTTTTCTGTTAGAGTCATCATAAGAGGACAGAATGTAGCATTATTAAAAAGTGGTTCATCGCTTGTTATGGCAATACACCTTTGAAGGGCACGGAAATTATTTTAATTGGATAAATTAGATGTTCTTTGTGTCCATATGGAGTGTTGAATTTAATGATTTGGTTGAATGAATGTCAGTGTTTCTGTTCAATCTTTCAATTAAACTAATATTAATCTTACATTTTCTAAAGAAAGCTTAAAGCACAAGATAACTATGATATCTCTGGGACATTCAGTAAGGTCACTGGATATAAATAAGCCCACATTGTTTTTCTGATAATTACTTAGTAAAGAGAGAAGCTGGGGAAATTGTAGCTATACTAGTTCTTCTCTCTTTCAATCTGTTCAGACCAAAACTAAAAGATCTATGTCTCTCTTTTGTTGCATTGTTACACCTTGAACTCAGTTACACTACTTCATAAGGATCATTTGTAAAATTGTCAGTTAATTTCCTATTTTGTCTTTTAACTGACAAAAATCAAGATAGCTTTTCAATCAATGCTTTTCTACTTCTCGAAGTTCTGTTACAAATTAGAATGTCTTTATTTGTTTTTCAAAACTAATTTTGTGTGCTTTGCACACATATCATCACACTAGGGAACAGACTGGGCAGGGGTTTTCTTTAAGAATTATATGAAAACGTAAAATTATAAAATCTGAATCATTTTACAATGTTCATAAAATTTCAAAATTTTGACAGTGCTTCAATTTGAAAATGATTGGGGTTCTAGGAACATGATTCAGAGAGGCTGTAAAATTACAAGGACACTTCAGCACTTCTGTGAGCATTTCATTCAGAAACAACCAACCAGCATGACTCGCTGAGCAATTTGTCTGGTATTTGTAGAAAAGCCTTGTTCTTTCACACTGAAGAATTCTTAAAAATATGAAGAAACTCCAATAATTTGAAATTGCAGTATATACCATACATGCCCAGAAATCCAATTCATTCTGTAAATAAAAACATCGCAACTTCTAAAATATAAAAAGCCTACCCACAATGAAACGACAATTTATCCCTTTCAATTTGAATGTCAAATCACTCTAGCTGTTATTTCTCCTAACCTGGGATTTTATGACATGAGGAATTGTTCTGGTCATCAAAGAAGATTATTTCTTTTAAATTCCTCTTCAGCTATTACTCTAAAATTATCTCTGAATTTCTTTCCAAGGATCCTGTGACCTTTGGAAACCATTCTGAATTTAGATGAATTATGTGTGTTGTGTATAAACATATAAAGTATGTCTTCTCAAAAGTTATATTTAGAAAAAAGCTAAGTGTGCAAGAAATATACATATATATGTATATACATATATATATAATTCCTTTGAATCTACTTATATTTCTATAAAATGAGGATAATAATTTCCACCTTAAAAGCCCATTGTGGAGTTTAGATGAGTAAACAACCTATTCCACTGCCTGATAGGTAGTAGACGTAGAATAAATAGTTGTTATTTTGATATCATCATGATTATCATTATAAAAATTATTGTCAACCTGAAGTTTCATGTTATATAAGAACCATTTGATTCCACTTGTAGGTCTAACACAAATTTTATCATCTTGAGCAGATTACTCACATTTTGGGGCCTCATCATAAAATGTTAACAGTGGTTATATCTGGATTGCAGATTTTTTTCTATTTCATTTTTTTTCCTTTTTCTCAACTATATTATTGGTTTCTATATTGAATACACATTACTTACACAAAACAAGAACAAACACCATGTACTATATTGCCAAGAATGCTTGGCACTTGCATGTTTACCACTGCACTGATAGGTAATGGAGAGATAATTATATGGTGTTTCTGGGGAATTGAAAATGAAAGAGATTCAGAAGTTACATGAGATACGGATGATAAATGCAGATTATTAAACATCTCATGAGTCACAGATCCCTTCTATACCCTCAGACCAAGGTGAGTTGGAAGGGAGGCGTCTTGTCTCTAAGTTCCCCACTGCTATCTCGCTAATGTCCAGAACAGAAGATATAGAAGCACAGACGATGCTCAAACACTTGTGTTGGATGAATGGCCTGGATGGTTGGCATTCCAAGTCAGCTAGTGAGGCTCAGGAATGGAGTAAAACTGGACTGAAGAATGAGACTTGGGTCAAAATGTCTAAGCCAGGTCTTTTGATCCTAATTCCCTTTCTTTAAATCTTAGAGTTCAATTATCCCTAACAGCTGTATGGACAAGGTGGAACTGAAAGAGAAAAAGGTCATTCTGACTAGATCACACATTCAATAGAGGTAAAAGAGATTACACAGGGAGTTAGAATCAAGGAACGTGGCTTAAGCCTCTTGACCTGAGTCATGTTCTCCAATCCAATTTTCCCTGTAGTGGGATTATCAGGCACATGTACAGTAATTAATAAATTGTTCCTTTGTTCCCCATTAGACTATTGTTCCTTAACAGATTAGCTTCTTAGAAAGGAAGCCCAGAGGGAAGATGGAGATACTGGCAGGCCTTGAATTCCTCAGGTATTATGGAAACACCAAGAACAGGCATCCAGGTTAGGGGTGGAATAATTATCTGGAAAGAATCTCTGGAGTGGGTCAAGACAGAATTTTAAAAGGTGAGTGGGAATAATCAGGTAAAGAGAAGAGACTTTCCTGCTAAAAGGCACCTTTAGAAAGTGGCAGAGACAAAGCATCATGTGAATAGGGAAACAACAAATAGGTCTGGAATGCTAAAGAATAATTTACAAGACAGAAAGGAATAAGAAATAAGACCAGTGGGGCTGGCACAGGTCAAATCATGAAGAGCTTTGAATGCTAAGCAAATGACCTTGTTCTACTCTCCAAACAATGAAAACCATTGAAGAAATCTAAAAAGGGAGAGAATACCAGCAGTTAGGTGGGAGAGAGACACAGCTGAAAACAAGATATCAGTTTGGAGACTATAATAGTTAAAGACAAAAAAACTGACTAAATTTGAGTATCAAGATATAAAACATTGATGATTTCATCAATAAATATCTATCACATTTTGACAATATTGAAGTATCATTCCTTGAAACCTTTGAATTTAATCCAAAGGGGAACTGAAAAGATATAATTCTAAATCACATTTAGAATCACAGAAGAATGTGGCTTCTGTGAGTTTACTGGACTGTGCCATCAGCAGCACCTCTGGACTTGGGACTTTCTGCTCTACCAGAAACTAGGAATTCCACTGAGGTGGAACAACATGACCACAACGTCAAGGCAAATCACTGAAAACAGAGATGGGGTATCCAAAACAACCATGAAAGTATCTAGTAATTGCTGCTCCATACTTTCCTCAAATGACAAACTATGATAGGCAGTCCAATAGGTGGCATAATGACGACATTGGCTGACTTTTCCATGCATTCTTTTATTCGTTTGTATGAAATCTGAAATGTCTGTGGACAAACATTGGCATGCTAGGAAGCAATTTAAGAGCATGCATGTTCACATGAGGAATAGAAAACTGGAAAGAATCAGTATAATTCTCTGAATTTGATTTGACAGATCTGAGTTCAAAACCCAGTTTAATCATTTGTTTGGTCAGAGCCAAAATTGTATAAAACTGCTGGCTTCCCTCTGCAGATCACAACCAATCTCCCATTTCTTCATTTCCCATGTATATGGCTGGACGTATTTGTGAACTTGTTTTGTTTTATTTTATCATGTCTTGTTCTAAACAAGAGTTGAATCTATTGTCCTAGGAATACAGCCTAAACCTCACCTTTCTTAAGAGTATCTTAAGGTTTAAAAAAGTGGCTTAAAATAAAACATTCATAAATAATTTGACTCATGAAAGTAAACTTGAGGTTTTAAAATAAAACTATCAGAGTAAACTAACTAAATTTTTAAAGTGAAATTTCATAACAGTGTATATCATTTGAATTTCAGAATTTATCACAAGAAGGCATAGACTTAAGAAAATATATAATTTTGTAAAGATAATATAGGTTAGAATTTGCAGTTTCTGATAGAACAGGAAGTCTCAAGTCCAAAACTTCTCCAAATTTTTATTAATTGTTAAATTTAGAGTCTATATTTCTAAAATAAGTAGAATATTTTATACAATTATTAAATGCAAAATGATATTACAGGTATGATTATTTTATGCAGGATTCATAATCTGTAAAATTTAAAGTATCTCCAAACTGATTAAAAAACAAAACAAACTTATTTTAGTACGTAAAAATTGGTTGCAAGCTACGAACTGAAGACTGACTAAAAACTCTTAAAATAATAAACATTTCATTCATTAAGAAAATCCACTCTTGTTAGAAATATATAAATATGGTATTTTCTGAATTTCCATCTTCTTATAATTCATCATTGTAAACCTTCATGGAATTTTTGATAGTCTGGTGTTCATTTATTACTATTTCACATTTCCTTGAAATCATAATCTCCACACACTCTTTAGTTGCTTATTGGAGAAGGCATGCCAGCCTACCCTAGGTACTATCCTCATGGAGAAATAGAAATGTCTCAAACGCTGAGAACTAAGCTGTGTGACTTTCATTATCTGTGATATTTTTAAATGTGATAGTAGTGTGATGGGATATGGTTTCCTTCTAAAATCTCAGAGTCAAAAAGATCAGATGATTTATTTTAGTTGTTCAAAATTATATGACACTTTTCTTCCACATACAAATGTGAAATCACAAATATCACAGCTAAATATATACCTAAAATAATTACATCATCCAAACACATATTGTACATAGATGTTGCTCCCATGAAATCTAAGAATGCCACTCCCCATTCTGTAGCAATATTTGGAATTACCGTTAGCTTATTTCTTTCAAAAAAGAAAGAAAGACAAGAAAGCTTTTCTGCACAAAGCTAATATGCAAGAAATTTGTATAGCTTGGAAAGCATGAGTTTAAAAACAGCAGCTGCATATGATTTGTCATCAAACAATTAATCATTCATGTTTATTGAACACCTATTATGTGTAAATCTTTGTTTCAAAACAGAGACTTGGGAGAACCTTGACCAAATCAATAATTCAGCTGTGAAAAACAAGCCCAGAGGTGCACCGATTCTTTCTAGTTTTCTATACCCTAGATTTACATTCATGCTATTAAATTGGCCCCTGGCGTTATGAAATTTAATTAATCCATTAATTCTAAAATCACAATGAGATTTGTGTGTTATAAAGATATTGGCAAGGGGTGCATCCAGTGTTTCATTCATTATCTAATCTTAAGGATCCTCTCACATGCCACAGTTAAGTGAACAGGCACCCTGATCTTTCGGAGACAAGAGATACTAGCAGCTGCTGGACTCCCCTCAATTGCTTTAGTCATTCTAGGTTTAAAAGTATCACAGCTCACATCTCTCTATGAACCATGATTCCTACCACACTTACTTCCCTGATTCATCTCGGGTTAATCACAGATATTTTATCTACTGCAGAGTAGCTTTTAGCCTAGCTTGATTAATTTACACATGGCCTATATCAGTCCTCCTAAGATCACTCATGTGGTTTGACTCAACTAACCACAATGTTCATCAAGCATTATAAAAGAAGAAGAAGGCTATTTATTTGCATGCTATAAACCAAAACTCAAAATATGGGAATAGAACCCAATTAATCATTCCTAAACGTCTTACACTTGGCCCGATAGCAGAATGCTCCTGTAATGTGTATTCATCCCCTTGAGTTGGATATGCCTTATAATTAAAAGAGTATGAGTAGCAACTCCTGGACCACAGTCCAGCTCCCTGGGACCCTTATTTTTCTATCCAGCAAAGGCCAGAAGAAGAGAATAGGGACACAGGGCAATATCCAAGAAGGATATCTGTAAGATCCACTGTAGCAGCTGTGATATGAACAAGGTATCTTAAATCTACCCCAGTTCCTGACCCTCACTGCTTAAGCAGCCCAGCAGAGAAAGAATAGAGCTGTATGTTATGGGTATTGCAATTGCGAGAGAGAGGCTTATTTTCTCCTTAGTTCAAGCCTAAATATTATTAGCTCAGCTGACCTATTTTATTCACTTGGGACAAGTTTGCACACAGGATTTTTCTTTGGCTCAGTCATATTTTCTACCCCCCAATATCTCCCCTGTCAGAAGATGGTCTATTTCTATGAGATAATAGAAACAATCAGCATAAATCTTCCATAGGCTCCCACTACCAAATCAACTGACTTATTTGCATCCAGACACATATACTGGGGCTTCTCTCCTTTTACTATGGCTGAACTGTTTGTGATCTTATTTAGTTCTAACACCTTCACCTATGAAATAGATCCCATCCCTCTCACCTTTTCAAGGATATTATTCCAGAAACTCTCTTTCTCCTGAACCATCACTTTATTTTCTCTTTTGGTTCATCCCCATCAGCACAGAAATATGCTGTTATTTTCTCTTTATTTGAAAACAAACAAAATATACAGTCAATTAATATTTGACAGGGGAGCCAAGAATACTCAAAGGAGAAAAGATAGTCTCTTCAATAAATGGTGCTTGGAAAATCAGATATTTACACGTAAAAGAATGAAACTAGGAGGCTATCTTACATCGCTCACAAAAATTAACTCAAAATTGATTAAAGACTTAAATGTAAGACTGAAAACCACAAAACCCCTAGAAGAAAACACAGGAAAAAAGCTTATTGACGTGGGTCTTGGCAATGATTTTTTGGATATGACACCTAAAGTACAAGCAACACAATCAAAAATAAACAAGCAGAACTATGTCAAACTAAAAAGCTTCTACACAGCAAAGGAAAGATCAACAAAATGAAAAGACAACTTAAAGAGTGGGAAAAATATATTTGCAAAATACATATCTGATAGAGGGTTAATATCCAAAATAGATAAAGAACTCATATAATACAATAGCAAAAAACCAAACAATCCAATAAAAAATGGGCAAAGAACTTGAATAGATATTTTTCTACAGAAGATGTATGAATGGCCAACAGGTACATGAAAAGATGCTCAACATCACTAATCAGAAGGAAAATGCAAATCAAAACCGAGGTCCCTCACAGCCCAGGGGAAAGACCCCCACAGAGGGAACTAGCTATTGCAGGAGTGTCTTCATCAAGCCAACACCCCAGGAGAGCAGATAGCAAGGGCAGAGTGAGAAGCCCCCAAGATCACACAGGAGAAATAAAGCACCCCCCCTTCCCAGTGCACCAGCCCAAAGCTTGGAAGCTGTCCCATGGATCACAGTGGGCTCAGAATATGCAGCTCTTGACCTCCACCCAGTGGTGACAGGTGGAAGTGGTGATCAAATACTACCATAATGGGGAAGCACAAATCCATACCATCTAGCAGTATGAAAAATATATTAAATCTCCAGACCAGAAGGAAAATGACAAGTACCCATAAATCAATCCTGAAGACACAGAAATCTATAACCTAGATGACAAAGAATTCAAAATAGTTATCATTTAAAAAACTCAATGAGTTAAAAGAGAATGCAGATAGAGAATTCAATGAGTTCAGGAGCTACTTCACAAAAGAGATTGAAACTACAAAGAAGAACCAATCAGAAATATTGGAGATGAAAAGCACAATGGATAAGATAAAGAAGAATATGAATTCCCTGAACAATAGAGCTGATATCATGGAGGAATGAATCAACAACATTGAGGACAGAAATGCAGAAATACTTCAGATGGAGGAGGAGAGAGAACTAAGACTAAAAAGAAGTGAAGACAGTCTCTGCAAAATATCTAACTCAATTAGGAAATGCAACATAAGGATTATAGGTATTCCAGAAGGAGAAGAGGAGAATGGAGCAGAAAGCTTGTTCAAAGAAATAATAGCAGAGAACTTCCCAATCTTGGGGAAGGAGATGGAAATTCACTTAAAAGAGATGACTAGATCTCCTAACTATGTCAATGTAAAAAGACCTACTGCAAGGCTTATAGCAGTGAAACTGGCAAAAGTCAACAACAAAGAAAAAGCACTAAGGGCACCAAAGCAGAAGAAAATAACTTACAAAGGAACTCCTACCTGGCTTTCAGCAGATTTCTTGGCAGATAGGCTAGAGAGAATGGAATCATATATTCAAATCTTTGAAAGACAAAAACTTTCAGCCAATAATGCTCTAACCAGTAAAAATATCCTTCCAATATAATGGAGAAATTAAAAAGTTCCCAGATAAACAAAAGCGAAGGGAGTTCATTGCCAGAAGACCCTCCCTACAAGAAATCCTCAAGAAGGCCCTCACACCTGATAAAAAAAAAAGAAGAAGAAGAAAAGGGTTACAAACTCCTGAGTAAGGAGATAAATAGGTAGACAAAATCAGAAAATTGTAGCTATATATCAGAACAAGTTAGCAAATACTCAAGTAATACATTAAAGATAAAGGAAGGGAAATCACCAAAAAGAAAGATAATCTTGTCCTTTTAATCACAAACTCACAACTCAAGATGGAATAAGATGTGGCAAAAACAACTTAGGAGGGGAAGAGGAAAGGGATTGAATGAGTTTAGTCTAAGGAAATAAGAAGTCACCAGAAAATGGACTATCTCATCTACAGGATTTTGAATACAAACTTCATGGTAACCACTAAACAAAAAAGTAGAACAGAGACACAAACAATAAATAAGGATAAAACTAAGAAATCTAGCATAAAAAATTACCTAACCAAATCAGTAGTCTGAAATACCCAGGACAAGAAATAAAGGAAATGCAGGAGAATTGGAAAATGAGCCATAAAATGGCAGCATTAAGGCCTCATATGTTAATAATCACTCTAAATATAAATGGATTGAATTCTCCAATATAAAGGCACAGGATGCTGAGATGGGGTAAAGAGCAAGAGCCAACAATATGCTGCCTCCAGGAAATACATCTCAGCTGCAATGACAAACATAGGCTCAGAGTGAAGGGATGGAAGACGATACTCTAAGCTAATTGCGAACAAAAGAAAGCAGGAGTTGCAATACTTACATCAATCAAAGTAGACTTAAAGACAAGACAAGTAAAGAGAAACAAAAAGGGGTGGTATATAATGATCAAAGGGAAACCACCAATAAAACATAACACTTGTAAATATCCATGCATCCCACACAGGAGCCCCAACGTACAAAAAGCAACTATTAATAAACCTAAAGGGAGACATTAACAATAACACAATAATAGTAGGGGACCTCAACACCCCACTCACATCAAAGGATAGATCATCCAGACAGAAAGTCAACAAGGAAACAGTGGAATTAAATGAAAAATTAGACTAGATGGAGTTAATAGATAAATATAGAACACTCCATCACAAAACAGCAGTATACACATTCTTCTCATGTGCACATGGAACATCCTCAAGGATAGACCATATGTTGGGAAACAAGCCAAACCTCAATAAATTTAAGAAGATTGAAATAATAAAAAGCATCTTTTCTGACTACAATGCTATGAAACTAGAAATTCAACTCCAAGAAAAAAGCTGAGAAAGAGACAAAGATGTGGAGACTAAATAACATGCTACTGAACAACCAATGGATCACTGAAGAAATTAAAGGGGAAATCAAAAAACGTCTGGAGACAAATGAAAATGAAAACATACCATACCAATTCATATGAGACGCAGCAAAATCTGTATTAAGAGGGAAATTCATCACAATACAGGTTCACCCTAACAAACAACAAAAATCCCAAGTAAGCAATCTCAAACTACACCTAACTGAATCATAAAAAGAAGAACAAACAAAGCCCAAAGTCAGCAGAAGGAGGGAAATAATAAAAATCAGAGCAGAAATAAATGCAATTGAAACACAAAAGACATAAAAAGGATCAATGAAACAAAGAGCTGGTTCTTTGAGAAGATAAACAACATTGACAAACCCCTAGCCAGATTTACCAAGAAAGAAAGAGCAAAAACTCAGATAAATAAAATTAGAAATGAAAGTGGAGAAATTACAATGGATAACACAGAAATACAAATGATTATAAGAGAATACTATGAAAAGCTATATGCCAACAAATTGGACAATCGAGAAGAAATGGATAAATTCTTAGACTCTTACAACCTCCCAAAGCTGAATCAAGAAGAAATAGATAATCTGAATAGACCAGTCACAAGTAAAGATATTGAAACAGTAATCAAAAACATCCCAAAAAATAAAAATCCAGGACCAGATGGCTTCCCTGGTGAATTCTACCAAACATTCAAAGAGGACATAATACCTATCCTTCTCAAACTATATCAAAAAATTAGGGAAGATGGGACACTTCCAAACACATTCTATGAAGCCAACATCACCCTGATATCAAAGCCTGACAAGGACAACACTAAAAAGGAAAACTACAGGCCAATATCACTGATGAACATAGATGCAAAGATCCTCAACTAAATATTGGCAACCCAAATACAGCAATACATCAACAAGATCACACACCACAATCAAGTGGGGTTTATACCAGAGACACAGGGATAGTTCAACATTCGCAAATCAAACAATGTGATACACCACATTAACAAAATGAGGAATTAAAACCACATGAGCATCTCAATAGATGCAGAGAAAGCATTTGACAAGATCCAACAGGTATTTATGATAAAAACTCTTAATAAAATGCTGATAGAAGGAAACTACCTCAACATAATAAAGGCCTTATATGACAATCCCACAGCCAACATAACACTAAGTGGGGAAAAGCTGAATGTCATCCCTCTGAGAACAGGAACAAGTCAAGTGTGGCCACTCTCACCACTCTTATTCAACATTTTAATGGAGGTTTTAGCCCAAGCAATTAGGCAAGAAAAAGGAATAAAAGGAATCCAAATAGGAAATGAAGAAGTGAAACTCCTGCTGTTTGCAGATGACATGATTTTATATATAGAAAACCCTAAAGAATCCCATCAGAAAATGATTAGAAACAATCGACAACTACAGTAAAGTTGTATCAACCTACAAAAGTCAACTTATAAAACTCAGTTGCATTTCTATACTCTAATAAGAAACAGAAAGAGAACTCAAGAATACAATCACATTTACAATCTCAACAAAAATAATAAGATATCTAGGAGTAAATTTAACTAAGGAGGTGAAAGACCTATACAATGACAACTGTAAGACATTATTGAAAGAAATTGATGATGACAGAAAGAAATGGAAAGATATTCCATGCACGTGGATGGGAAGACAAAACGTAGTTAAAATGTCCATAGTGCCTAAAGCAATCTACAGATTTAATGCAATCCCAATCAGAATCCCAATGACATTCTTCAAGGAAATAGAACAAAGAATCCTAAAATTCATATGGGGCAACAAAAGGCCCTGAATAGCTACAGCAACCTTGATAAAAAAGAACAAAGCTGGAGGCATCACAATCCCTAACTTCAAAATTTACTGCAAAGCTATAATAATCAAAAGAACATGGTACTAGTACAAAAAACTGGCACACAGATCAACAGAACAGAATTGAAAGCCCGGAAATAAAACCACACATCTATGGGCAGCTAATCTTCCACAAAGGTGCTAAGAACATACAGTGGAGAAAAGAGTCTCTTTAATGAATGGTGTTGGGAAAACTGGACAGCCACACGCAAAAGAATGAAAGTAGACCATTATCTTATGCTATACACAAAAATAAATTCAAAATGGACCAAAGACTTGAAGGTAAGACCTGAAACCATAAAACTTCAAGAAAAAATATGTAGTACACTCTTTGACATTGATCTTAAAATGATCTTTTCAATTACCATGTCTTCTTGGACAAGGGAAACAACAGGAAAAACAAACAAGTGGGACTTCATCAGACTAAAGAGCTTCTGCAAGACAAAGGAAACCAGGATCAAAACAAAAAACAACCCACCAAATGGCAGAAAATATTTGCAAATCACATATCCAACAAGGGGTTAATCTCCATAATATATAAAGAACTCACACAACTGAACAACAAATAAACAAACAACCCAATCAAAAAATGGGCAGAGGATATGAACAGACATTTCTCCAAAGAAGATATACAGATGGCCATTTGTCACATGAAAAGATGTTCAACATCACTAATCACTAGGGAAATGCAAATCAAAGCTACACTAAGATACCACCTTACAGCTGTAAAAATGGCTATAATCACTAAAACAAAAATCAACATATGTTGGAGAGGTTGTGGAGAAAAGGGAACCCTCATACATTGCTGGTGGGAATGCAAACTGGATTAGCCACTAGGGAAAACAGTATGGAGATTCCTCAAAAAACTAAACATAGAAATACCATATGACCCAGCTATTCCACTACTGGAATCCATCCAAAGAACTTGAAATCAACAATTCAGAGACTTGTGCTCCCCTATGTTCAAGGCAGCATTAGTCACAACAGCCAAGACGTGGAAGCAATCCAAGGGCCCATCAACCGATGATTGGATAAAGAAGATGTGGTGTATATATATACAGTGCAATACTACTGAGCCATAAAAAAAGACAAAATCATCCCATTTGCAACAACATGGATGGACTTGGAGGGTATTATGCTAAGTGAAATAAGCCAGACAGAGAAAGACAAACACCAGATGATTTCACTCATATGTGGAAGATAAACAAATACACGGACAAAGAGAACAGTTCTGTGGTCACTGGGGGAAGGGGGTTGAGGGGTAAGCACAGGGGGGTGAAGGGGAGCACTTATATGGTAACGGACAAGTAGTAAGGTACAACTGAAGTTTCACAATGTTGTAAACTATTATGAACTCGGTAAAATAAATAAATAAATAAAGTAAATTCACAGAGAAAGAGATCAGATTTGTGCTTACCAGAGGGGGTGGGGGAAAGGGAATTTGGATGAAGTTGGTCAAAAGGTACAAACTTCCCGTTATTAGATAAATAGTGGGGATGTAATGTATAACATGATGACAGTAGTTAACACTGCTGTATGCTGCATTTAAAATTTGTTAAGAGAGTAGATCCTAAGAGTCCTCATCATAAGGAAAAAGCTTTTTTCCTTCTTATTTTTCTATTTCTATATGAGATGAGGGATGTTAACTAAAATTATTGTGGTAACTGTTTCACAATATATGAAAGTCAAGTCATTATGCTATATACCTTAAACTTATACAGTGCTATATGTCAATCATACCTCAATAAAACTGGAAAAGTACAAACAAAACAAAAAAATCATTTGACACCAATTCCTCTTTCCAGCTATCAAGTCTTTTCTATAATGCCTTTGCAGGAAAACTCCTACAAAGTGTTACCTATTTTCATTGTTTCTAATTACTGTTCACATTCTCACTGGAATCCATTCCTGAGTTTAATTTCCACCACTCCACCAAAACTTCTCTAAACAAGTCAACAACAACCTTCATATTGCTGAAGTCAGTGGTCATTCTAGTCCTCATTTTATTTCACCTATCACAGTATTTGTCGCACTTGAAACAGGTGCTTCATTTGGCTTCCAGTAAACTGGAATTTCCTTGATCTCCTTGTAAGTCACCAGCTTCCCCTTCTCAGTCATCTTTACTGGTTTCTCCTCACCTCCCTGACTTTTTAACATTTGAAAGCCCTGATGCTCAGACCATGGCTACTTTCTTCTATCCATCCACTCTTACTATCTTGGTAATCTCATGTAGCCTAATAGCTTTAAATGACATCTCTATGCTGATGGTTCTTAAACTTGTATCTCTAAACCCAACCTCTTAACTGTATTGCACACTCTTATATCCAACTATTAAATCTACATCTTTACTTGGACGTCTAACATAAATCACAACTATATATAATAAGCCTAAATCATCATTTTTTTTCAACAAAACTTGCTCCTACTTCATACTTCCTAAACTCAGTAGATGACAACCCCATATTTTCAGTTGCTCACACCAAAAACCTTGTTACTTGTATCTCTCAAATCCCATAATCAATCCTTCTGCAAATCTTGTCAGTTCTGTCTTCAAAATATATGTCAGACCTAAACTTTCTCACTATTTCTACTGCTACCATTCCGAACCAAAACATAAATGTCTCCCATGTAGATTATTGGAAATATTCGCTTAACCAGTCTCCCTGCTTCCACCATGGCCCAATAAAGTCTATTCTCTATACAGTGGCCAGAGTGATCCTTTTAAAATAGAAATTGAATCACCTGGCTTCTGGGACAATGAACCATGTTGGTTTTCTCCTACCTCAGTGGTTCTTCCCTCTCAATAGTCTTTACTCATTCTGCTCTTTCTCCCAAACTCTTAATGTTAGAGTGCCCTAGAGCTCAATCCTTGGTCCTTTTCTGTTATTTCTACACTCAATTAGTAATCTCACCCAATATTGATGCCATAAGTATCATCTATATTCCAACAATTCCCAAGTTTATATCTCCAATTTGGCTATACACATCCAACTGCCTGCCTTGTTCTTCCAACTGAATATCAAATAGATATCTCAAATTCATTATTTCTGAAACTAAATCTGCTCCACTTGAGTTTTCCCCATCACAGTCAATGTCAACTTTTTTCTTCCAAATTGCTCAGCCCCAAAACTTAGAGACACACTTAACATCTCTATTTTTTTCACAATTCATATCCCAAGGTTAGCAGCATCAGCGTAACCTGAAAACTTGTCAAAAATGCAAATTCCTAAGCCTACCCCAGACCTACTGAATCAGGAACTCTGGATAGTGTCAGAAGTCCCTCTTCAATAGTTTCTAGCTGATTCTTCTAGCTGATTCCAGATGTTTGTTCAAGTTTGAGAACCACTGTGTAAAAGAATATTGAGAGTCTTATGGGGGAACTGAAAGAATCTTAGGAGCAAAGGCTGGTTCTTCAATTAAAAGTTAGAGTTCTTTGTAGGCTATTGAGATAATCATAGTTGCTATTGTCAAGCCTCACAGGGGTCTCATGGAGGTTGGGTGAGTATGGATGTGTCATGGCTAGAGCGTAGCATGTGAAAGATGATGACCTAGGTTGAAGGACTGTTCTGCCTGATTACCTACATATACTTAAGCAAAGTATTTCACCTGTCTTTCTCCTATGAAACAAGGAAAATAATACTTAGCTCATAGAGTTATTAGAAACACTGAAGGAGGTTTATGAATTTAATAACATCTCTAGCAGTATTAGCAAATAATGTTAGTTTCTGATGACTTTACAGCTAAGAGTTCCACTCTGGCCTCTCTGCCAGAGGTGCTATCTCTTTTTCAAAAAAGAAAGTATAATAGCCAAGGGCCAAGGATTGAAAAAAGATCCTTGAGAAATACTCACATTTATTGGGAATAGGAAGAACTGGCTCATAGTTCCTCTTTTCTCCCTTATTTTACACAACTCCTCAAATCTTACCCTGTCCATAAAGGCTTCTCATTTCCTGTCTCTCTCTAAATATGACAGTTCCATGGTGATTCTAATGTTCCTTCTACTCTCTTCACTGACTCACTGGCATAGAATGTTGTTTTCAGGCATGTGTTTATTTATTTTATACACTTGGCCAATGCCTGTCCTCTAGCCTTTGTGCCTTGTATATAAAACATCATTAATCCTATATGTCTCAGGGAAAGCTCCTTGGTAGACAGTGCTTGCTTTTCTTGCCTCTATTTGCATAATGGTTGTAGAGTACCATGTAAATACAGAGACTTGATTAATGATTTCTGACAGATGATCTCAAATAAATTACAAATAAGCCAAAATTATAAATGTATATAGTTCTCCTAACCATAATTTTTATCCTTTTTTTCTAAATTCACAAAGTTCCAATTTGTCTCCAGCTATTCTCCTTAGCCCTTTGCAACTTCAACAAAAACTAAAACTAAAAGGTCTACTTAAAAGAAAAAAGACATAAAAACTAAATTGAGAAGCTGAATCAGGCCATTAAAAATAATCAATATTCTCTCCTGGGATATTTTCCTCTCCCTTGCTTCCCCCCCCCCCCCCCCTTCTCCTGTGCATGTGTGTGACAATGCTTTTGTAATGCAACATCCTAGAAAGATGTGATTGTCAGGTTAGTAATCTTTATATTACCTAACATGTTCATTATCACTTACCTCCATTTACATACACAAGGAGAGAGAAACTAAGTTCTTCTGTGCCCACCTCCTTTAGAATAGATCTTTGAATTGTCCTTTTTATAAACAAGAGAGAAGACCCTGACTGATAACTTTCTCAGAAGAAAAAGCAGAGTTGATTTGTAGTGGACCGAGCTAAAAATCTCAGGTGATTTTGCTTTCTGAGCTGTGAAAAACCTTGAAACTTCAAGCTGCTGCAGCCTTTTAGAGATGCTAAACTGTTGGAGATGTCAGGTAGAGATTCAGCAGA